>NC_142133.1:23532955-23833205 GCF_024610735.1 Ursus americanus
TCCATAGTGGCTGTACCAGTTTACCTTCCCCCCAATAGTGCACAAGGGTTCTTTTTTCTCCAATTTCTTGCCAACACTTGTATTTCTTGTCTTTTTTACTCTAGCCATTCTGACTGGTTTAAGGTGATATCTCATTGTGTTTTTGATTTGCATTTCCTTGGTAAGTAGTGATGTTGAACATCTTTTCATATGTCTATTGCCCATCTGTATGTCTTCTTTGGGAAAATATCTATTCAGGTCCTCTGCCTATTTTTTAAATGTGGATTATTATTATTATTATTATTATTATTATTTGGTGTTGATTTGTATAAGTTCTTTAAATATTTTGAATATTAACCCTTTATCAGTTATGTCATTTGCAAATATCTTCTCCCATTCAGTAGGTTGCTCTTTTAGTTTTGTTGATGTAAAAGCTTTCTATTTCGATGTAGTCCCAATAGTTTATTTTTGCTTTTGTTTCCCTTGCCTCAGAAGACATATCTAGAAAAATGTTGCTACAGCCAATGTCAGAGAAGTTACGCCTTGTGCTCTCTTCTAGGATTCTTATGGTTTCAGGCCTCACATTTATGTCTTTAATCTATTTTAAGATTATTTTTGTGTATGGCGTGAGAGAGTAGTCCAGTTTCATTCTTTGGCAATGTAGCTGGTTTTCCCAGCATCATTTGTTGAAGAAACTCTCTTTTCTAACCCATGAGCATGGAATCTTTCTGTTTGTTTTTGTAGCTTTCAATTTCTTTCATTAGTGTTACAGTTTTCAGAGTACAGGTCTTTCACCTACTTGGATAAGCTTATTCCTAGGTATCTTATTTTTTTGTGTACTATTGTAAATGCGATTTTCTTAACTTCTCTTTCTGCTACTTCATTATAAGGTATAGAAACACTACTGATTTCTGGGTATCAATTTGTATTCTGCAACTTTACCGAATTCATTTATTATTTCCAATAGTTTTTAGGTGTAGTCTTTTGAGTTTTCTATATAAATGATTATGTAATCTGCAAATAGTGATGGTTTAACTTCTTCCTTACCAATATGGATACCTCTTATTCTTTTTCTTCTCGATTGCTGTGGCCAATACTATGTTGAATAAAAGCGGTGGGAGTGGACATTCCTGTCTTGTTTCTGATCTTAGAGGAAAAGCTCTTAGTTTTTCACCATTGAGTATGATGTTAGCTGTGGGTTTTTCATATATGGCCTTTATTATATGAAGTATGTTCCCTCTACACCAAATTTGTTAAGAGTTTTTATGAATGGATGTTAAATTTTGTCAAATGGTTTTCTGCATCTGGTGAGGTGATCATATATTTTTTATTCTATGCTTTGTTGATGTAGTATATCACATTTATTGATTTGCAAATATTGAAACATCTGTGTATCCCCAGAATAAATCCCATCTGTTTGGGTGAATGATTGTTTTGATGTATTGCTGAATGTGGTCTCCTAATATTTTGTTGAGGATTTTTGCATATGTGTTCATCAGAGTTATTGGCCTGTAGTTTCCTTCCTCCCTCCCTCCCTCCCTTCCTTCCTTTCTTCCTCTCTCCTTTCTTTCTTTTTTTCTTTCTTTCTTTCTCTTTCTTTCTTTCTTTCTTTCTTTCTTTCTTTCTTTCTTTCTTTCTTTCTTCTTTCTTATTGTGTCTTTGTCTGATTTTGGTATGAGGGTAATTCTGGCCTCATAGAATGTATTTGGAAGCTTTCCTTCCTCTTCTATTTTTTTTGAAACAGTTTGAGGAAAATAGGTATTAACTCTTCTTTAAATGTTTGGTAGAATTTGCCTGTGAGGCCATCTGGTCCTGCACTTTGATTTTTTGGTAGTTTTTTGATTATCAAGCCAATTTTGTACTAGTAATTGGTCTGTTCAGATTTTCTATTTCTTCCTGATTCAGTTTTGGAAGATTGTATGTTTCTAGGAATTTATCCATTTCTTCTAGGTTGTCTAATTTGTTGCATATAATTTTTCATAATATTCTCTTATAATCCTTTGTATTTCTGTGGTGTCAGTTGTTACTTATTTTTTGTTTCTGATTTTATTTATTTGGCTCCTTTCTATTTTTTCTTGATGAGTCTGGCTAAGGATTTATTAATTTTGTTTATTTTTTTCGAAGAACTAGCTCTTGGTTTTATTGAGTTTTTTGTCTCTATCTCATTTATTTCTGCTCTGATATTTCCTTCCTTCTACTCACCTTGGGCTTTGTTTGTTTTTCTTTTTCTAGTTTCCTTAAATGTAAGTTTAGATTATTTGAGCTTTTTCTTTTTTCTTGACATGGGCCCGTATCACTATATATCCTTCTTAGAACTGGTTTTGCTACATTCCAAAAATTTTGGACTGTTGTGTTTTCATTTTCATTTATCTCCATATATTTATTTTTTTAGTTCTTTGTTGACTCATTGGTTGTTCAGTATAGTGTTGTTTAACCTCCATGTGTTTTTTGTTTGCTTGTTCCCTTCTTATGATTGATTTTTAGTTTCACATTGTGGTTGGAAAAGATGCATAGTATGATTTGTCTTCTTTAATTTATTGAGACTTCTTTTGTGGTCTAACATGTGATCTATTCTGGAGAATATTCCATGTGCACTTGAAAAGACTGTGTATTCCGTTGTTTTTGAATGGAATGCTTTGTATGTATCTTTTATGTTTACCTGGTCTCATGTGTAATTCAAAAACACTGTTTCCTTATTGATTTTCTGTCTGGATGATCTATCCATTGATGTAAGTGAGTCATTAAAATCCCCTACTATTATTGTATTACCATCTGTATGTATGTTAATATTTGCTTTATGTATTTAGGTACTCCAATGTTGTGTGCATAGATATTTGCAATTGTTATATCCTTTCGTTGGATTGATCCCTTTATCATTATGTAATGCCCTACTTTGTCTCTTGTTACAGTCCTTGTTTTAAAGTCTATTTTATTTGATAAAAGTATTGCTACTCCAGCCTTTTTTCCACTTTCATTTGCAGGTAAATGTTTTTCCATCCCTTTACTTTCAGTCTGTATATGTCTTTAGGACTGAATTGTGTCTCTTGTAGGCAGCATTTAGATGGGCCATGTTTTCTTATCCACTCCATCACCCTATGTCTTCTGATTGGAGCATTTAAGCCTAAATGTGCTCAATTTTTAAATGCCTCATGAAGTTTCAAAGGGGCATTGGGAACTTTGTATCTTCAAGTCCTATTGTCTGTTGGCACAGAGGCCTGAGGGATGATAGGAACAGGAAAAATTTATTAATTTCATTGCTTGACTACAACCATTCCATCCTTATTTTCTCATTAACTTCATGGTTTGATAAGTGTTCTATAATTTGGTTGTATAAACTTTTCCTGCAAAGGGCCAGATAAAAAAAATTAAGCCTTTCTGAATCTTATAAGGTCTCAGTTGCATTGTCTTCTCTTACTTCTCTTTTTCTTCTTTGTCCTCTTCAATCCTCTAAAATTGTGAAAACCATTCTTGGCTTGCAGGCAGTACAAAAACAGGCTGAGGCTGCATTCAGCTCAGGGTCCATTGATTGCAAACTCCTGGACTATATCTTAGCTTTTATTTGTTTGTTTTTAAACATCTCCTTTTAAAAGATAGGTTGCTTGCACTTTCACTAGGTCAACCAATGCTATAGTTAAAAATCCTGCTTGTTTCTTTGTTCATGTGTGACAACAGAATCCTAGAAGTGGAATTAATCACTAAAGTGTATTTGCGTTTAGCTCTTAGACAGATATTGCCAAATTACCCTCTGTAAATGTATCATTTACACTTACAGTAATAGTGTATGAGAGTGCTACTCCCTATACCTTTGTAAAAACTTGATATTATCAAACTTTAAAATTTTTGCCCATTGGATGGGTAAAAAATGGTGTCTCACCTTTAAAAATAATATTTTCCTCATTCCTAGTTTTCATATATTTATTAGACATTTAGGTACATTTTCTGTGAATTTCGTATTAGTTTGCCTTTTTGTTTTTTTGTTATTAATTTGTAGGAGTTCTCATTAATCTTTCCTCAGCTTTATATGTTGCAAAATTTCCAACTAGTTTGTCACTTGTCTTTTAACACTGTTTAAAAAGTTTCATATTTGTATTTTAGGCAAACTAAAACTTTTACTTTGTGAATTCTGGGGGTGTTATGTCTTGTTTTAGATGCTTTCACTCTCAGGTTAGAAGTATGTCCTTTTAAATAGTGTGCTTTACTAAATTTCTATCCAAATTTGAAAATAAGGTTTATAAGGAAAATAATGGTTTCTCTCTAACATGTTACATGATTTTTTGTCTTAATTGTCAGGCAACAGCTAAATCTGTGGTTCAAGTGTGGTAACTATCCTACTCCTTATGCTATGCAGTACTTACTGCAAGCTGTCAATGCTAAAATGGTAGCTATACACCTGAAAACTGAGGCTGGATATAACCTGGGCAAGTTTGAAAGACTAGCGCCTGAATAGAATTCGAAGGCAGAAAAATAAGTCATTAGGAGACCTCAAATATGAGTGGGACATCTTTAAGAATCTGAATTTGTGAGACAGATTTGATCCGCTGTATCGCGGTGTTGGTCGGGAAACAAAGCTTGGAAATGGGAACAGATGCACAGAATCTGGGGGAATCCATTGCCACAGTTTCTGATCCTGTGAGCTTACAACTTCTGCAGGCTCCTTTACTAGCAATTCTGAAATCCAGAAACCTCTAAAGACCTAGACTTAAAAAAAAAATTATTTTTGAAATCTGACCTAAATTGATGTGAGTCTATATTGAAAGTCTTTATCCCACTTAGTTTGAAAATGCATACATTTTGCTGCATCGATAACAATGTAGTTGATTTTAAGTTATTCTGGAGGGTAATGTGTAATATCTGGTATGTGTGCCTCCTTATCTCCTTACCTTTCTGAAATCCAAAAAATTCTGCATTCTGAAACATATCCAGCCTCAAGGGTTTCTATTAAGGGATCGTGGACTTGTAATAAACATATTACCTGAAGGCCCCAGGTGGAATCAGCTTTCTTCTTGCCTCTTTATGGCTTTGGTTTCACTTTCTAACATTATTTTTAATAATCCTGTTGCATAGGTATTTTTACTATATGCTCTCAATTTATTTTTCATGATAGGGATATGGAAGATAGTCTCCAAAAGAACCCACAATAATCCTTGCCCTTGTATGATTTTCCCCTATATTAACTCAGAGCCGCTCTGTGTATGCATAGCTAATATGGTGACGTGTGACTTCTGAGGCTAGGCCATAAAAGACATTTCAGCTTCTGCCTTGGTTTCTTGGATCCTCGGTTCTAGAGGAAGCCAATTGCCATGGCATGAAGACATACAAGGAGCCACAAAAGAGGCGCAAATGAAAGGAACCAACTTGCCAACCATGTGAGTGACACACCTTGGAAGTGACTTCTCCAGCCCCAGTTAAGCCTGTAGATGACTACAGCCTTGGTCAACACCTCCACTGGAACCTCATGAGACACTGAGTCACAACTGCCCAACCAAGCTTCTCCCATATATACAGCCCATAGAAACTGTGAGAATAATAAATAATTGTTTTTTTTAACTGCTAAGTTTTTGAGTGATTTGTTATGCAGAAATAGATCACTAATGCAATGAATGCCAACTAATGAATAATTAATTAATTCTAAAACATCTACTGTTTGGAAGTTGTTTTCTGCAGGGCCTCACACCAACCAAAGAATAGACTTAATGTGGTATTTGATCCCTGATTACATTTCCTGCATAATCGTTTATAGACAAAATCTGGGATTTTATCGTTTATCATACATGGTATTTAAATTTTTTCCCACTCTTCTTTCTTTTTTCCCCTTTGACAGAACTGCTGATATAATTTATTTTCATGAAACTCCTTATTGTGCGACTATTCTGATTCTGGTCAAGAAATAGTTTTGCATCAATGATCTATTGCTATGTAACAAACCACTCAAAAACTCAGTATTTTAAAACAATGACGATTTACAGATGGTCCCCTTATAAATGATTTGACTTAAGGGTTTTTTTTTCTTCATTATGATGGTATGATAGCAATATGCATTTGGTAGAAACCGTGCTTTGAATTTTGAACTTTGATTTTTTCCTGAGCTAGTGATATGTGGTATGATATTCTTGTGATGCTGGGCAGTGGCAGCCAGCCATGGCTCCCCATCAGTAAACAGGATCATGAGGGTAAATGACCAATACTTACAACCTTTCTGTACCCATACAAATATTCCATTCTTCATTTTCAGTCTAGTATAAGATAAATTACATGAGATATTCAACACTTTATTATAAAATAGGCTTCGTGTTAAATGAGTTTGTCCAACTGTAGGCTAACGTAATTGTCCTGAGAGTGTTTTAGGTAAGTTAGGCTAAGCTAGGATGTTTGGTAGGTTAGGCGTGTTAAATGCATTTTTGATTTACAATACTTTTAACTTACGATAGATTTATTGGGAGTAACTCTATTGTAAGTTGAAGAAGATATGTACTATTTCTCATGGTTCTGTGGGTTGGCGGGGCAGTTCCTCTGCTATTCTTGGCCAGACTTCCTCATGGAGCTTCATTCATCTGCTGGGTCTGCTGGAGCTGAAGAGTCTAGATGATCTCACCAACATGTTTGGGACTTCAGCAGGGATAGTTGGAAAACTGAGACCTCCTTCTTCACATGATCTCTCAACAGTATTTGAACCCAAGCTTTTTTCCATGGTGGCTGAACCCTACGAGAACACAGGTGGAAGCTACAAGGATTCTTGAGATCTAAGCTTTGGAACTTCACAGTATTACTTCTGTCACATTCTAAAGGTCAAAGCAAGTCACCAGGCCAGCTTAGATTCAAAGGAGTGGAGAAAGAGACCCAGGTCTTTACTGAAGAAGGAGCAATGTCACACCACAAAAGAAACATAGGCTCAGGGAGAAGTGATTCCTTGGGGGACATTTTCATAATGATATACCACATGCTTCATTAGAAGGAATTATAAATATTAATTTACAAGATTTCAACAGCCTGGGTTCCTGAATATAGAACCAGAAGATCCAGGATGATCCATTCATCAAACATACATAAATTAAGAATCTACTATGCTTTGACCCTAGGGAATAAAAATATATAATCCCTTACTTGAAGCAAAAAACAGATTTTTTTTTGTCTCTTCAAATTCAGTCCTTTAGAATTAGTAAATGAGTATTCTACATAGATAAAACACAGCAACAGATATTTCTCAAGTGCCTTCTGTGCTTAGAATTCTGCTATTTATCCCTGAGGTGCTTTGCTAGGAGATAAATATGGCAGCCTTTGTGAGTTATTGAGGCTCTCTGCAGATGTGCCTATGGATCCCATACTCTTGGCCATAACATCTGCCCTCAGGGTGTTTGATAGGGCATCTGAGTCCTATTTAGCTCCACCTGCCTTTCTGTTATACACTCTACCATATGGCAAAGATGGTAGAAGTGAACTCTCATGCCTTAAAATAATTGGAGTAGGTGTCAGAAGAAGGTTATGGAATTGTCTGTCTGTATTTTATGTGTAGAACAAAGTATTGAGCATTATGTTACAGAGACCTGAATAAGATATGACATGGAATCATAAAGCAGGAAGAAAGAAATGCAAATCATCTAGCCATTCCTCTCATTTGACAGATAAGAAAATTGAGACTCAGAGACATTAAATGACACACTCATGCTAAAATATCTATTTAGCAACAGACCTGAAAGTACAATCTAGGAATTCTGAATTGCTGTCTGATGTTCTTCCTATTGGTGCCTTCCATCTTAAGATCTTATATCCATAAGGAAGATTAGTGACAAAATCTAAAATTGATGTAGAATTGAGTTAGTGTGTCAAGCAGGGTGCTTAACTTGGAGTTTCTTAATGAATCCTCACAACAACTGAAAGAGTGGGTATTGTTAGTATTCCCATTTATAAAGGAGGAGAGCTTAAGTAACTTTCCCAAATTCTAAGACTAAACATTTTGGAGGCAGGTTCTTATTCAGGCATTCTTACCCTGGAGACCATGCTTGTAATCGTTGCGCTAGTCCTACTGTATGAATGAGGCTGACAATAATGAAAAAGCCAGAGGAGGCTGGGAGCCTGCTGAGGTTACATGGAAAATCTTCAGGTCCCAAGTAAGGTACTAGGCTGGAGACAGAGGACATGAGCATCTTGGGTGTAGAAACGAGGGCCTGGCTCGAGGTAGAAGTCTAGACTGAGTTTGAATGAATGTCCAAATATCCCATTTCCTGGTCAACTGACAATTCAGTAGATTACACATTATGATTAGAACTTTACTCTTGCACCAAAGACATTGCTGGTGATAGTCTGTTCATGAATTAATTAAATCTAACTATTGTTTGGGGTGGGTAATAAATCCTCTTTTTCATATTCCACTTTATAAATGATTATATTTGTGGTCCATTCATTCATTTATTCACTCGTTTCATTCAAGAAATTGAGCATCAGTTTTGTGTAAGACATTATGTTAGACACTGAGCCACTTCAGGGTTACCTTTGGAAGCTGGCTCTACCTTCCTTTTAGCTCTGATTATGTCATCCTGTTTGTCATGGCTCATGGCTTATGGCACTCTCTTTTCTTTCTTTTTTTTTCTTAAGGTAACAACCAAAATTTGACATTTTCTTTAAGTTCAAGGCACAAACAAAATTAAAAAGTCATATATCTCAAATGATTTTTGATTTGCTATTATTTATTTATTTATTTATTTATTTAATGATTTTTTATTATATTATGTTAGTCATCATACCGTACATCCCCGGTTTGATTTGCTATTTTTTAAAGGATCCAAGAGAGAAGGAACTCGTGTCTGCCTTAAAGGATCAATTTGAATGAAAAGGTCTTGTATTATTTGGAGTATAGCTCACTGATGTAACAAGTCCAATGATAGATAATGGCTAAAACATGAAATAAATTTGTTTTTACTCATGTAAAATCCCAAATGGGTATTTCTGGTAAATAGGTGGATGTTTTCCAAGTAGTAATTCAGACATCTAGTTCCTCTCAAGGGTGTTGCACACATCCACATCAAGTTAGCGGAAGGGGGAAGGGTATGGAGGATGTCACACATGTGAGACTTTTATGGGCTAGACATGTAAGTGGCACCTATATTTCAACTAACATTGATTGGACTAGAACTCAGTTATCTGGTCAAAACCTAACTGTGAGGGAGCCTGGAAAAAGTACATCATTGTATGTACAGAGAACAGAGGGAATAGTGGAAAATTGGAAAAGACTGTGAAATCTTCTGACTGAACTCCACTTCTCTTTTAATTCATCAATCCTTCTTTAAACTTATTCCATTTTCTTGAATTTCATATATTTATAAATTTAAGTTTTTCATTTTATAAAATTAAAAAATTCTATTGTCAAGTTTCTTTTGAAATCAAGTTCAATCCTTTTATTTTATAGATGAGAAATATAAGGTCTAGAGAGGTTAAAGAACTTGCCTACTGTCCCACAGTTTGTAGATAACAGAGCTAAGATTAAAGCTTGAAAGTTTCTTGATTTTCTAATGTATTTTTTAAAAAGATTTTATTTATTTATTTGAGAGAGAGAGAGCATGAGCAAGGGAGGAGGCACAGAAGCAGACTCCCCACTGAGCAGGGAGCCCAGATGTGGGGCTCGATCCCAGGACCCCAAGATTATGACCAGAGCCAAAGGGAGATGCTTAGCTGACTGAGCCACCCAGGTGCCCTTTTTCTGTATAATTTGAAATAACATCAATATCTTTCCATGTTCTTATTATCTGTTTTTTATTTTTCACTTCTCACAGAACAGTTTGAATTCATTTTCTGGAGAGCTCGATATGAATATTATTTATTTATTTCACTTATTTTGTAATTTATTTTATTTTTCTTGTTCAAAGAGGTTCTCACTATAGCCTTTAGGTGGCACAAGTTAGCTAATCCAAGGCTGTATTGTAGCTACAATAATTACAGAAGGTTCAAGTAAAGTTTATAGAAAACGGGAGCATTGAATAATAATTTAAACAAAGTAGACATGTTATCAGCAAAGTCTCCTTGCATTTTTTTTAAGATTTTATTTATTTATTTGACAGAGAGAGACAACCAGCGAGAGAGGAAACACAAGCAGGGGGAGTGTAAGAGGGAGAAGCAGGCTCCCAGCAGAGGAGCCCGATGTGGGGCTCAATCCCAGGACTCTGGGATCACGCCCTGAGCCAAAGGCAGACGCTCAAGGACTGAGCCACCGAGGCGCCCCGTCTCCTTGCATTTAGAATCAGTCTTCTGAATGAGTCTTAATGTGCAAGAGGCAAATTGTTTGGAAGTTTTTCCAGGAGTTCTCTAACTCCTCCAGTGTCAGGAGTCACTAGGAATAAATGACTCTTGAGATAGATTTTTGTGATAAGAACAGGAATTGGATAAAGGCTTTGTGAAGTAGATAGAATATAAATAAGGGAGGTAGGAGGCCTCAGGTTTCCACAAATTCCTAAATATTCAGGATACGTTTTCTATTGATTGGCTGGTGCTACTTATTATGGATCTACATAGTATTTGATAATGCTGTTTGTCTCATGTTCTGAAGACCTATACATTGATGTCTGGAAAGTATTTTATGTACCAGTGTAGGATGGTGCTGCAGCACAATGCTTTGCCTTTGTTAGGGCAATAGCAATGACTTATGGAGTTGAATTTTCCAACTTGATTTTTCTTTTTCTCATTCTTATCCCTGGAGGAATTGTAAACTCCTTTCCCAAGGTGTCAAGGAGAAGCGGTATTTACCCAGTGCCTCCTATGTTGACCAGCACTCCGACAGTCAGTGTGAGGAATCCTAGGAAAATCTACTCTTTCTTGAGATCTAATTCAGTTCTGAAGACAATATTTAGCTAAGAAAAAAAAAAAATCACAGAAGAAGCAATTTCAGATCAAAACACTGAGTGATCATGTGAATAATTAGTCTTTCTGGTGTGAGCATGTGCAAACAGCCACCATACACCACATAGGTGAAAATGTGTTGAATTGAGAAAGGAGATGATAAAATTTTGCTCTTCTATTCAACTAAAGTATGCTCTTTGGCTTTACCATCTCTAATTTTCCAAGTTCTATGATTTTATAGAGAGTATTGGAATCTGAATTGGAATTTGAATATGCTAACTTCATTTCTCCTGACAATGTCAGTTGCAAGGCTTATCTAATAATATGAAGTAGGCAAAGCTAACTGTTGGTGTTCCTGGATTCAGCATTGTGCATCCTTTCTCATTTTGGGTGGTATCCCTACCCTCAGCTCATTCCCAGCACCTAAAGTCTTCTTGTTGTCTTCCCATTATTCCTCCCCAAATCCACTCTCTCAACCTTCACAATAAGGTGTATGTAACTGATGCCAGCCTCAATTGTTCCTGATATCCACCAAGTTTTAAATTTTAACTCATCTCAACCATTTTGTAAAAATGTACACATGGTTATTACAAAAATTCAAATGATAGAGATAAGCATATCCTAATTTCTATTTCTCAAAGTTTCCACTATAAGCTCTGTCATGAAAATTCTTCCCTGTACCTTTATATATGCATACATATGCACAAAAATGGAATATGAGGTTTTGTGGTGAAATTGAAGTCCTCCAGAGGTTAGCCTATTCCAACAACTATGTAATTTGCTTTGCCTATAGATAAGACACCTTGCATAACAGGCTCAGGAACTTAAAATACACTGTATCCAATTATCCTCTGTGGGTTGATGATATATCTATCTTTCAAATATTCTGAAATGTAAAGGTTACTTCTGATGATCTATTTCTATTTTGGTACATCTTACTGTACAATTTTTGGTAGGAGAGAATGGACACCTACATTTGGCCTTTAGTGCCCCATTAGAAAAAATCACAAGTATAGTTCCTATTGACTGCATGAGGGTAAAGGGTTAGAAAATTTGGGGTATGAGTCACTGAAAAAAATGATTAGAAACATTTTGACTTTAGTCCATTGGTCTAGTCACTATTATGTCTTCTAGAACAAAGTTTGATATCTTGAAACTACATTATGGCTTCATTATTCCCCTATTAAATTTCAAAACTTTATTTAAGTTTTTATATAGAAATATCTTCTGTAGTAAGTAGAATTCTGTATACTTGATCTCTTCAATACTTTTCTCCCACTCCAAATACCTGCCAATCTTTATTTTTTATTTTTTTATCTTTTAGGTTTAGATTTTTCCTTTCTCTTTTCCTTATTCTAATCTGGACCAGTATTTTTTCTTCTTGTTTATTACATTCTGAAGAACAGGATTTTTCATCCAAGATAAACCATTAATTACTTAAACAGGTAAGGTTTTTAGTAGTGTGCCTGGTACATTTCCAGGTACCGTAAAGTCTATGAGAGAAGACACTATTGCTTACTGGTTTAGCACTTGGATTTAAACTAAGGTTGCATGGGTTTGTACACCTGTTTTACTAGCTGTGTGAACATGGGCACTTTTTCTTCTGTGAAGGTGACAATAAGAGTAATTCCATCAAAGATTATTTATATGATTAATAGAAATAATCTATATAGGGGCGCCTGGGTGGCACAGCAGTTAAGTGTCTGCCTTCGGCTCAGGGAGTGATCCCGGCATTGCGGGATCAAGCCCCACATCAGGCTCCTCCACTATGAGCCTGCTTCTTCCTCTCCCACTCTCCCTGCTTGTGTTCCCTCTCTCACTGGCTGTCTCTATCTCTGTCAAATAAATAAATAAAATCTTAAAAAAAAAAGAAAGAAATAATCTATATAAATCACTGAGCCCAGTACCTGGTACATAATAGTCAATAGATGTAATTATTTTTACTTACAATTATTCTTCATTATTATTAAAGAGTGTTTAACATGAAGACTGTCCCAAGGAAATACACACTTTAGCTGAATTAATATTCATATATAAAACCACAAAGAACTAATAAAGTAACAAAATTGAGTGATGTAGATTGTGAAATTGGCAGTAAGAACTATAACTAAGGAGTTCATGAGCAGGGGATTTAGCTGAACCTTGAAAGGTGGGTTAAGTCTGCAAAGAAGAAAGAGAGACAAAATTCCCTTGTGTAGACAATATGTGTTAAGGTTAGTTTTTCTTGAATACCAAGACTTGGGATCCTTCCATCTTTTATGGATAAGCTACTTCTAAAGGTAGATTCTGGCAAGACCAGGAACACCGTAGATTCAAGGCCCCAGGGTTTGATGAATATGTCCTGTGGGGATTAATAGAGCAGATGAATGAGTAACAGAAATGGTAATTAAGCAATATGATAGGACAGACTGTGGCATAACAATGATTACTGGGATGCCTCAGGTGAGCACTGAGGCACAAGGCAGAACTGAGAGCTCTTGGTCTACCAGTGAAGTGTCATTAATCAGCATTACATCATGCTTGAGAGTAGTTTATTGAAATTATAAAATAGGTACTTAAAATAACATTAAAAGCACAATTTTAAACATGCACAATTGATTCTAGTGAAATCCTATGCCAGAAATGAATTCCAACCTTTCAGAGGACTGTACCCCAAGAAAAAGAAAAAAAAAAAACCAAAAAACAAAAAACCTATGCTCCTTGAAGCTGAAAGTAGCCCATTGACACAGTGTGCCCCTGCCAACTTTACCTTCTTAAAACTGTTCTTTTCATTGGAAACCACAGTAGAGACCAGCAAAAACAGAAACGAAATTTTGGCAGGGCTTCTTCCTGCCTCATGTGCCTTGTAATGTCGCCCAAGCTGTCAGCCAAGGCTGGCTGTTTCTTCCACACCAGATCGCCAGGGACTGTGTAAAAGAAGGGGTTCTGGACAATGCACAAGCATCTGTTGAATTTGGGACAATCTATTGCAACTACTCATCAAAGAAAAAAGATGGAGTTTGGGGGTTGATGGTCCAGGAAAGAGATCAGGTCTTTCACTTTGAGCTGTTATAGTGGGTTCATCCCAGTAGGAGAACAGGTCAGCATTTAGTGTTGAAAATCAAGTGGTTAGACCAGAGATCAACATCCAGAGTCAGATTTGAGTTGCTACTTGGGAACTCAGAATCTAGAGAAAAGATAAAGTTTGGAGAAGGCTTTTGAACAGAGGAGGGAAGAGGAAGTAATGTAGTACAGAGTTGATGCACTTGGCAGGGCCCAAAGAGGTGCCTAGAATATTAGGCCATCAGAAGCTAGGAAAGAGTCATGAATGTGTTCTCTCTCAGAACAACCAGAAGGAACCAAACCTTGCTGATGCCTTGATTTTGGACTTTCGGTTTCCAGAACTGAGAGAATAAATTTCTATAGTTTTAAGCCACCAAATCTGTGGTAATTTGTTACAGCAGCAACAGAGAACTAACAGACTTGTAGAGCTTGCTTCAAGAAGCAATTTTGAGTTAAGGAGTTCAGAAACTTGCTAACTTGCTGAATTTAGTATCCAGTAATAAGCCTCTACAGTTCACTCTGGTAGTCAAAGGTTTGATACGGATGAATGGATGGATCACTCTGCTGGTTTTATTGCAGACCATTTTTTTTTTCTGAAATGGGTGGAAGCCTTTTATTTCACAACTCATGCCTACCAGCTTGCTTTGATAAATGTCAAGTTGGATGAGTTTAAATACTTTGATGAATAGCTAAAATACCATCTTAAAATGCAGATTTTTTTTTTCATCTGTTAGAAGAGCACAATTCTGGAAACCACAGACAAGTATTCTGAGCTCTGGTTTCATTAATTTATTCACTGAAGTATATAATAAACACATTCAAGGTCTCTGTCTTCTTGGGATTCACATTTCATGGGGTCCTTCCATTTAGTACTGTAAACTTCATTTGACTTAGTTTACTGTCCTTCAAGTTCCTCTCAGTTGATGTATAAAGTTCCAGACTTGCAAAATAGATAAGAGGATGATGATTTTACAGAAGGATCTGTTGCTACATGAAAAAGTTAAATACATGGTTCATTCATTTATTTAGCGAGTATTTATTGAGAACCTTTGTGGCAGACACCTTTCAATGCACGGGGAATGCAAGAGTGAACAAGGCAAACTTCCCTCATCAAGCTTGTTTCTATTGGGAGACACAGACACTGAACAAATAAACTAATTATCGAAATGAATAAACATATAATGTAATGTCAGACAATAGTAAGTTTATGAAGAAGCCCCTTGTCCTCTGGTTCCTGGATATATTTTGACAGGATGTTTCTATCATTTATAACTTTTTCCCCCCAAGGAACCTTGGTTCCTCTAAAGGCAACAACTTCCATTTGAACTCCTGGTTTCCACTCTTGAATGCAAATCTGTCCTTCATCCAGCAGCCAAAATGGTATTTCTAAAACACAAATCAATTCATTTCCCCCTTGGCTTTGCCCTTCAGTGGCTTCTCTTGCACTTACAGAGGAATCCAGACTCCTGCAAAATCTTGCATTATCTGGCCCTGCCAACCTATAGCTTTGTTTCATGCCACTTACCCCTCTGCTTACTTGTTTAGCCACATTGTTTTCTCTCCTTTCCTTGAGTACCCACACAGGTAACTTCCTCTACTGGCAATGCTTTTCACTGCTTCCTCTTTCAAAAATTCCTTCCTGTTATTTCTTATCATAGCATCTATTACAGACTGGAAATATATTTTTATTTTGTACTTTCTTCCTACCAGTCTTCCCCTGATTTTGCTCATTTGAAACCCCCTGAGGGGCTGGGATTACAGTTGTGTACGTAGAACTTAGCCAAGCACTTGGCATATAGAAACTATAGGCAAATATTTGTTGGAAAAATTTCAAAAAATGGGAAATGCAGTAGTGAGTAAGCTCTAAGCTTTTAAGAAATCAACCATTGCAAAGAGTTACTTAAATTGTTCTTATATTAAATTATATTGCTTTATACATGTGTTATCCTCTAGTCCTTTTGTGCCTATGGTTGTAGGTCCAGAAAGGAGAAAGTTTACTGGGGTTAGGTGATTTGTTGGCTTCAGACATACTTTTATGTTCCTTTCCAGCAACAATATATTGGTTAACAAATAGAAGACAGCCATCTAATAAATACGACTGGCTGTTGATGGTATGTATCACCAATAAAATAGGAAATAAATGAGATCGTTCTTCAACACGTTCTAGTAAGCACGTCTCCAATTTGTGAGATTCAATCTACCAGTGACCTTTACACACTAAAGATTACTATCCCCTTTTTGAACCAGATGGTTTCATCTTCTTTCCCACTATGGAAGCTTTAGGTGCTCATAATGCTGCTTGAAGGAGGAGATGCCCACAAAGTCAATTTCTCTCTCTTTGTAAAGTCAAAGTTAGAAATCACAATTGCTTCACAAGGCAAGAAACAACAATTGTTGGAGAGGATGTGGAGAAAGGGGATCCCTCCTACATTGTTGGTGGGAATGCAAGTTGATACAACCACTCTGGAAAACAGTGTGGAGGTCCCTTAAAAAGTAAAAAATTGAGCTACCCTATGATCCAACCATTGCAGTACTGGGTATTTACCCCCAAAGATACAGATGTAGTGAAGAGAAGGGCCATATGCACCCCAATGTTCATTGCCGCATTGTCCACAATAGCTAAATTGTGGAAGGAGCCGAGATGCCCTTCAACAGATGACTGGATTAAGAAGTTGTGGTCCATATATACAATGGAATATTACTCAGCTATCAGAAAGAACGAGTTCTCAACATTTGCTGCAACATGGACGGCACTGGAGGAGATAATGATAAGTGAAATAAGTCAAGCAGAGAAAGACAATTATCATATGGTTTCTCTCATCTATGGAACATAAGAACTAGGAAGATCGGTAGGAGAAGAAAGGGATAAAGAAAGGGGGGGTAATCAGAAGGGGGAATGAAGCATGAGAGACTATGGACTCTGAGAAGCAAACTGAGGGCTTCAGAGGGGAGGGGGGTGGGGGAATGGGATAGACCGGTGATGGGTAGTAAGGAGGGCACGTACTGAATGGTGCACTGGGTGTTATACGCGACTAATGAATCATCGAACTTTACATCAAAAACCAGGGATGTACTGTATGGTGACTAACATAATATAATAAAAAATATTATTATAAAAAAAAAAGAAATCACTATTGCTTCATGTCCAATACGCACCAGGGCTGGTGGCTGAGAAATGGCCAGCAGTCTCTGCCTCCTAGAAGGAGACTAGAGTTTGGTGGCTTGGTGTCATAGATTTACCCATGCTGTAGTTCAGTACCCTTATACATTAAGTAGGATTTTGTGGGCAGATCTGGAAACATAATAGCCCTTCATGACATTGTTTTAAAGGAAGAATGCAACCAGAGTGCCAGATAATAAATCTTCAAGGAAAAATTTAGAACTTAATTCACCCACAAAATAAGAATGAACTTCACTTTTTTTATTCTCTGGAGAGAATCTGAAACCAATTTTTTTTGGAGTTACTGTGCCAATTTAGCTAATTTGGAGTTACTTAGCCAAGAACACTTGATTTTTCTATTTTCGAATTTTCTATAAGGAATATGACCTTTTTATTAAGAAAAAGTATTTTTAGAAGAAAGCAAAGACATACAGGTAATACAATGGCATAAATATCATAAATGACATAAGGACCCATCACAGTGGAGGTGAGGATAGGAAATGTGACACTGCTGGGACTCACTCACACATGATGCTGGCAATCCGAAGTAGAGCTCTCAGTCTCAGCCTGAAGAGGAATGGACGTGGATGAGCAGATTTGAAACTGGAGTTTACACTGATGTGAATAGCTACTGTTTGAACTCCTGGTTTCCATTCTTGAATGCAAATCTATCCTTCATCCAGCAGCCAAAGTGATATTTCTGAAGCATAAACCAGGTCATTTCCCCTTTGGCTTTGGCCTCAGCTTTTATCCTTCCCTTTGGAAGATGAGTCTAACTCTTGAAAGCTTATTATATTCTCTGTTGGACATTGTAGAGGGTGGCCAGAGAATGCATTTGCAGTCAGCCTTTGAAATTGTCTGATTGTCATGTAAAAACAAACCTGGACCCACTTTCTTCTCCTCATTTCTGTTCTGGGGCTGCTAAAGTCCAGATATTGCCAGTTTACACTAGGCTTCTCCTCTTTCCATAATTTATTCTAGATATTCAGAGAAGTAGTAAAAGTAAGCCACATACAATCCCCTTCTGGGGAAACTGCTGATTCATAAATTGTAAAGAATTAAGAACATTTTTAATAGTTTGCATATGTTTGGCACTTTATAATCTACCAAATGTTTTCCTTTTAGAAATTAAAGAAAATTAAATGTGGTAAGTACACATAACAAAAAATTTTTCATCTAATCAGTTTTAGGTGTATAGTCCAGTAATATCAAATATACTCAAATTGTTGTGCAACCATCACCACCCTCCATTTTTACAGAGTTTCTCATCTTGCAACACTGGAACCCTACACCCATTAAACCACAATTTACCAAGTGTTTTCTTTTCTTGTGTATTATTTCATATTTAATTCTCTTCTCTATAGCAGTGAAAGTGAGAGGGAAGGTAATATTAGCTCTGTAGAGCACAGTGGTTAATGGGGAAGGCCCTAGCATAAGGCTATCTGGCTTAAACTTTACTCATTAAGTATTAATTGTTAACAATACAGAACTTATGTGATGAGGTTGTTGTGAGAATTACACAATATTATTCATAAAATGTTTAAAACATTGTAAACACAGAAATGCTGGCTATAATTGCCCACATTTTGCAGATAAGAAAAGTAAGACTAGGGAGGGCCAGGGTTGCTTCGTCGGTTGAGTGTCCGACTTTTGGTTTTGGCTCAGGTCATGATCTCAGGGTTCTGAGATCAAGCTCAATGATGGGCTCTGTGCTGGGCATGGAACCTGCTTAAGATTCTCTCTGTCCCTTTCCCTCTGCCCCTCCCACTTGCGTTCTCTCTCTCAAATAAATGAATAAAAAAAAAATCTTTAAAAAAAAGTAAGACCCAGAGAACTCAAGAAATTTACCTAAACCCACAAAATTAATAAATGGCAAGTGGAAACCTAAGCTGTGATTGATTTAGTGTTCTTTCCTTTCTATCAGTCAAGAATTAATCAAGTCTTAGCTCACAACCAACACAGGCAGCATGCAATAGTCCAGATTTTAGGCTAGCAAAAGGAAATGATTTCACTTGAGCCTTATTTTATGATTTTTTTAAAACATAGACTCCAAACCCAGCATGGAGCCCAATGCAGGGCTTGAACTCAGGATGCTGAGATCAAGATCTGAGCTGATATCAAGAGTCAGATGCTTAACTGACTGATCAATCCAGGCACCCTTATGTTTTGACTTTAGAGTCAAGGCCTTGCAAACTTCCTTATCAGCCCTGGAATCCCATTGGAGGTACTACATGTGAAATTCAGGCATGTTGGGAATCCAGGAAAGCAAAAGCTGGGGATGGGGAAGTTAGAGGAAAGATGGATGAAGATCAAATAGGAGTGAGGTAAATTTAGTCCAGTTCTAAGCTAGGTACTAGAGGCCCAAATGGAGCTTCTTTTGAGAGGACTGTCATAGGGAATGATTTTGAATTGCAGAATAGCAATGGTGAAGAAACCAAGCAAAGCTATGTTAAGAAGCCTTTCTCAAAATAAGGTGAGAAATAAGATAGATTCCAGACCTAGGCACAGGTGTGTGTGTGTGTGTGTGTACCTGGGATTTAAGGCAGGATTCTCTCCTAACCTTCCTGCCCCACTCTGTACTAGTGCCCTGGGAATGTGGAGGAAACAGCAGAACCCTTCCTGTCCCAAGAGAGGCTAAGGCAGAAAGGGACGGAAAAGTGATCTGGTCATCTTATAGTTTAGGGATTAACACCATGAAAGTGCCTGAAGTCTGTCGTTAAGGCATAAGATCCCTACCAATTATTTCCAGATTCCACTGGTGCAGAAATTAAAGGCTCTTAGTTATAGTGTTTCTATCGGCAAGGTGAGGAAGTCTTTGTATACCTGGATGCATCCTTCAGAGCTGGCAGGAGGCTAGGACAGGACAGAAGTCAATATGGGTAAGATTTGCAAGACGAGCTACATACTTCCTTATCCTATTTCCTGTTTTTCCCTCAGGGACCATCTTCATCAACACCAATCTCCTCCCCACCACACCCTCCTTTTTTTCTAGTACTTCTAACCTCTTCTCCATGGCACATTCTTTTTGTGTATAAGCATGTTCAAGTCTCTCATATAATTAAAAATCAAAGAAACAAAACCAACAAAATAGCCTCTCCTCCTCAGCTCCCTGTTTCCTCTGGTTGCTGCTCTTCATTCTTGACTGTCTTCATTGTCACATACGCTTCTCACCCCTCCTCTCCATGAAACTGCCGCTGCAAAAAGCCACACAGTTCTCTGCAGTCCCAAATTCCATGGCCACTTTTTCTCCTTTTGATGATAATGATTGGGTCTGCATTTGTTTTTCACTGCTCTATCCTCATTATCCAGTAGCACATACTTGGCACATAGTAGGTGCTTGATAAATACTTGTAAAATCGAATTGACCTCTCTGTGGCATCTTATAGTTTGCCATTCTCTCCTTTCTGTTCTTCTTCAGGCTTCTTTCTTGCTCTCCTTCCCACATGTACCTCAAAGTTAACATTTTCTGAGATTAGTTAAATTCATTCTCTCCCTCCTCAACCTGCCTCTCCTGTGATCCCTTAACTCAGTGAGTGACACCCACAATGCACCCAATTGTCCAAGCCAGAAACCTGGAGCTGGGCTCATTCCTTGTTCTTCCTCATCTCTCACCCTTAGTAAGTCATGAAATCCTACCAATTCCAACTCCTTAATAGCTCTCAGATCCACCTTTTTTTTTTCTCCAACACCACTGCCACTGGCAAAGTCCAGGTCACAGTCATCTGTCCCTCCATTAATGTGGTGGCCTCCTCATTGTTCCTTTTAGCCTCTGGCCTTCTCAGACTCTTTGTCTCATCTCTATTCTGCATGGATAACTTCCAGTCATCCCTCAACATCACTTCCTTTAGGAAACTTCCTTAAGTCCTCCCTATCCCTTTGTGTTAAGATAGGTTGAGTGAGGGCGCCTGGGTGGCTCAGTCGTTAAGCGTCTGCCTTCGGCTCAGGGTGTGATCCGGAGTCCTGGGATCAAGCCCCACATCGGGCTCCTCCTCTGGGAAGCTTGCTTCTTCTTCTCCCACTTCCCCTGCTGTGTTCCCTCTCTTGCTGGCTGTCTCTGTCTCTGTCAAATAAATAAATAAAATCTTAAAAAAAAAAGATATGTTGAGTGCATCTATTATATGTGTTCCAAGCACTTAAATCATCCTATTATAATTTTTTATTTAATTGCTTAATTGTTTAACTAACCTACTAGATTGTAAATGCTCTGTTTTCTGCTGCTGTGTTTTTAGCACCTAGCAGAGAGGAGTGCATAGAATATAGTAGCACATAGCCCATAGTAGATACTCAACAAATATTTGTCAAATGAGTCAGTGAAAAGATCCTCTAAACTGAAGAAGCACCATTTTGTACTTCATCTAAAAATAAACAAGATCAGTAGTTTAGCAAATAAATCTATGGTGTGTGTGCAAACCTCCCACTCTCAGTTCATGTGGTTGATGAACCTCAACTATGTAAGTAAAGCCTTATTTTCCAAATAAAAATATTCAGTGTGAATTGCAGTGTCATAACTTTTGGTGCTCATGGCAACAAGCAGCTGCAACAAACAAAATTAGCAAGGAAACAAAGGTAACAAAACCTCATTTATCTACCAGAATCTTTTCTGTTTAACTCGGCATTCTTAACAGTTCAATAATTAAACTGCAAATTTGTTAAGATTCATTGCTTTCCAAGTCCATCACATGCTTAGGCCTATTTGCTTGTCTCTTTCTGCTGGGAAACTATTTGTCTGTGGAGTGGCCCAGAAAACAAATCTTTTCCACGTTAATTACTCAAAGATTATGAAAGGTAAAATAAGAGTTATGTAATAGAGAGTTTGTTTTCCTCCTGGATTACTTGGTAGTGAGGGTGCATACTTTTCCTTGGGAATGCTTACAGTGATGTTATTTTATGAGTGGTAGATTTTCTTCTTGTGGTTCTATGAATAAGATACTAATTTTCATCTTCTTATCTCCATCAATTAAATAGATTTGTCCAAACCCTTCTGTACCTGTAATTAAAATTTTGGACTACTTACTATGTTTATGAGAATGTGAGAATTGCCAAGCAGTAAGGAGATGTATCCTAGGTCCTAGAAGGATGGGATCCAAACCCTCACGAAGCACATGGGATGGGGTGTGAGGAAGTAATTGTAACCAAAACCCGTAGGCAGGGTTCCTTCCTACTAGCCAATACCCAGTAAATATTGAATATTTCAACTCTAAGAGTGAGTTTTTTACAATCTGAAAAGTTATTTTCTTCTTGAGATGCACGAACTATGGTTGCGTTTTTACAAAACTAGTTGCATTTTTATAATACTTTTATGATTTTTTTAATACTACAACATGTATAGAAATCTAGTTTAAGAGGAATAATTTAATTCTTTTCTCTCTCCTTTACTTCCTTTAATAAAAAATTAATAGTATCCCGAGATGCTTGGGTGGCTCCTGCTTCTCCCTCTGCTTGCTGCTGCCCCTGCTTGTGCTCTCTGTCTCTCTCTCTGACAAATAAATAATAAAATCTTGAAAAAATAATTAAAAATAAATTAATAGTGCCCTGTTTTTCATCAATATAATATGACCACACCGTTTGAAAAGTCAAATAATACTAAGAGCCTTAGAGAAAATTCAGTATTTTCTTAATTCCTTCAGTCTTCATTGCCTTTTGTCCATTGGGTTGCTCCTGCCTCCCTCCAGTAACTATTTTCAAAATGTTTAGCTTTTTAATTCAGTATATATTTCTAATATCGAAATACTATGCAGATACTGCTATTGTTTAATATTTTTAGGTATTACTTATTTTGACTTTTTATTTTTTATTTTTTAAGATTTCATTTATTTATTTGACAGAGATAGAGACAGCCAGCGAGAGAGGGAACACAGGCAGGGGGAGTGGGAGAGGAAGAAGCAGGCTCCCAGCAGAGGAGCCTGATGCAGGGCTCGATCCCAGAACGCTGGGATCACGCCCTGAGCTGAAGGCAGACGCTTAACGACTGAGCCACCCAGGCATCCCAACTTATTTTGACTTTTTTTAAAAAGATTTTATTTATTTATTTATTTGAGAGAGAGAGAGTGCGGGTGGGAAGAGGAGCGGAGGGAGAGGGACAAGCAGATTCTGTGCTGAGCATGGAACCCAGTGTGGGACCTGATCTCATGACCCAAATCAAGAGTTGGGCGCTTAACTGACTGAGCCACCCAGGAGCTCCCCCCCCCTTTTTAAAGATTTATTTATTATTTTAGAGAGAAAGAGAGAGAGCAAGACAGTGTGAGGTGGAGGAACAGAGGGAGAGGGAGAGAGAATCTCAAGCAGACTTCCCACTGAGCATGGAGCCTGACATGAGGCTTGATCCCACAACCCTAAGATTATGACCTGAGTTGAAATCAGAGTGGGACGCTTAAGTGACTGAGCCACCCAAGTGCCCCTTGGCTTTCTTACAGCTCCTATCTACATTCTATTCCTTCCAAAAGAGTAAAATCACAGTTTTTGGTTGAATCAATATTTAGTGATTTTTTTTTATAACTGTTGTGTAGTTATATATGTATGTAATTGGTATATATATCATATATAGTTTATACTGTGTATAGGTAATAATATAGTCACACTATATATACTGTATAGTTTATACTATCTATATTTTATACTATATGTAGATTATACTATAAACTATGTACACTATATATAGTGTATATATGCTATATAAGTTTAAACATACTAAAATATAGTATATATATGTAGTTTATACTATAATTGCTTTTCTTATACAACTTCTAAGTTTTCTTGCAGTTAATGTTTGCTTTATATTTTCATTTACTTAGTTTTTATATTTTTTGAATCTATGGTTGATTCTTTTCTTATGAAGGGTCTCTCAATACAGCTTTCCAGATGATAAAATCTGTAAGATTATCTGCAAGTTCCATTTTATTTGTTTCCTAGAAAAATCCATCCATCCACCTTTCATGTTCCTTTTTCAATCAGGACTGGTTGCTTTTTAAACCTGTTATACATCTGGTTACTAGGATTTGTTTTTGACATCATCTTGAGAATTCCTTCTCAAAAAATTCTTTCTCTACTATGTTGAATCTTTTTCAGCTTATTCCAGCGTTTTAGAGGAGCACATTTCTCAGGAGCTTCCAGAGAAAGTGTGCCTACGAGTTTGCTTGGGAATTTTATGCCTGGAATTGGTTTTATTTTAACCTCACATAGTTTGATGTTGAAAATTATTTTTTTTTCAGAGTTTGTCTTTTTTTTTTAAATTAGAACTTTTCTTCAAATATTTGGCAATTCTTGGCAATTATTCTTGGTTTTTACTTATATGGTTTCTGTGGGACAAGCTTCTCTCTTTCTTACTCTCTTTTTCTGCCTGACTGCCTTCCTTCCTTCCTCCCTCCCTCTCCTTCCTCCCTACTTCTCTTCCCTTTCTTTCTTTCTTTCTTTCTTTCTTTCTTTCTTTCTTCTTTTCTTTTTTTCTTTCTCTCCTTCCCTCTCTCCCTTTTCTCCCTCTTCTTTCCCTTTCTCTCTCTCTCCCTCTTTCTTTCCAATGTTATTTATTACTTTGACAATTAAAATTGGTTTAAAAAAATAGACTAGTTTGAAGGAGAGGAAAAGACCTGAACACATAAATTTACAGCTGTATTAAAAAAATATTTTTAAGTTTTATACACAAACACATACACACAAATATTTACATGTGTATATATACATCCATATAATATTTTTTCACATATAGTGAAATACAAGATCTTAAATGAACAATTGATGAGTTATGACAAATGTATACGCCTGTATAACTAACACCTCAATTAAGAAATAGAATATTTCCATGACCCTGAAGTAACTTTCAGTTTGGAAGCTTTTAAAGACAAAGTTGAGGGGTACCTGGGTGGCTCAGTTAGTTAAGCATCTGCCTTCAGTTCAGGTCATGATCCTGGGGTCCTGGGATTGAGCCCCATGTTGGGCTCCCTGCTCAGTGGGGAGTCTGCTTCTCCCTCTCCCTCTGCCCCTCCCCCCACTGGTGCTCTCTGTTTCTCTCAAATAAATAAAATCTTTAAAAAAAATAAAGACAAAGTTGGAAGATAATTTTAACTAAGTATATTTAGCTTAATCAATCTTCTTTTTAAAAACAGTATTGGGGGTCCTGGGTGGCTTAGTTGGTTGAGTGTCCAACTCTGGGTTTCAGCTCAGGTCATGATCTCAAAGTCATGAGATTGAGCCATGCGTGAGCCTCCACACTCAGGGGAGAGTCTGCTTGAGATTCTCTCCCTCTTCCTATGCCCCTCCCCCACCCCCTCACATGCTCTCTCTCTCTCAAATAAATAATCTTTAAAATAAAGAAAAATAAAAACGGCATTAACAAAGTTATACAGAAGTGTTTTAAAAAACATTATTAATAAATTCTATAGCTAAATAAACTTTGAAATACTTTATAGAAGAGATAAGACATTATGTTTTATTTAGACATTATTTTTTCTTTATACCTTAGAGTTACATAACAGATTACCAAATTCATTAATTGACTTTGTATTGATTGTATTCTATTAATATTGTATCCACTTATTTTCAAATTTGTCTTTTTTTATTCATTAATTTTGGGGGGAGGAGTTTGATCTTTTTTTTTTCAATATAGCAATTCAACAATTCTATACATCATTCAGTGCTCATGAAGATAAGTGTACTTTCAATCCTCTTCACCTATTTCACCCATCCCCCCCATCTCCCCTCTGGTAACCATCTCCATCGTTCTCCATAGTTCTCTATAGTTAAGAATCTCTTTTAGTTTGTCCCCTTTTTCCCCTTTGTTCATTTGTTTTGTTTCTTAAATTCCACATATAAGGGAGATCATATGGTACTGGTCTTCCTCTGACTGACTTATTTCACTTAGTGTTATACCTTCTAGATCCAGCCATGTTGCAAATAGCAAGATTTCATTTTTTATGGCTGAGTAATATTCCATTGCATGTGTGTGTGTGTGTGTGTGTGTGTGTGTGTGTGTGTGTGTGTGTATCCTCCTTTTTATCCATTTATCTGTTTGTGGACACTTGGGTTGCTTCATGATTTGGCTACTGTAAATAATGCTGCAATAAACATGGGGGTGCATGTATTTTTTCAAATTAGTGTTTTCATGTTCTTTGGGTAAGTACCCAATAGTAGAATAACTGGATTATATGGTAATCCTATTTTTAATTTTTTGAGGAACCCCCATAGTGTCTTCCACAGTGGCTGCACCAGTTTGCATTCCCACCAACAGTGCATGAGGGTTCTTTTTCTTTTACATCTCACCAACACTTGTTTGGGTTTTTTTATTTCAGCCATTCTGACAGGTGTGAGATGAGATCTCCTTGTGGTTTCAGTTTGCATTTCCCTGATGATGAGTGATATTGAGCATCTTTTCATGTGTCTGTTGGCCATCTATGTCTTCTTTGGAGAAATGTCTGTTCGTGTCTTCTGCCCGTTTTAATTGGATTATTTGTATTTGGGTGTGTTGGATCATATAACTTCTTTATATATTTTGGATAGTAACCCCTTCATTGATTTTTTTTCATTATTATTGTTGGTGTGGGACTTTGTTGACACTGTTTTAGGTCTGCACTGATTTGAGATTTTTTTCTTTCTCATTTCAAAGAGAAAAGTTAATTTGGGTAGATACTACATTTGTGGTTAGAATTACATTTTTCTTGGAGAGGGAGTTCAAGAGACCTGATTTGTTTTTCTTACTATATGTGCTTTATCTTACATGATTATGTTAATTGTCCTTTGAGGTAGGATTTTTGTACTCATCCTATAGAGTATAACAGAGTAAATGGAACCAAAGTCACATATCTAAGACCAATGGGATTTAACGTAGGTCTTTTCAACTCTCTGACCTTTGCTTTTCAACTAGAAAATTTGGAATTGTCTAAATGTCAATAGTGCTAAGATTGAGAAATCACAGCTTAGACATTTAGGAAGTTTAGGGCAGTCACTTTTTTTAGGTGAATAATATTTCCAACATTACATATGTCAAGTAGATTCTTATCTGAGATTCATTTTGAAGACTTCCTTTTTTATTTTCTCCAGCGACAGTCCAAAATTACACCTGACTTTTTTTTTTTTTTTTGATAGAACACAAAACACAGTAGTCCCCTTTTATAGTTGCAGGTATTTACTTTGGCACTTAAAACAAGGCTTTCATTTGAGGCATTTCCAATAGCACATTATTTGTAAATCTTAATTATCACTTTTTTTTCCTGTTTATTCAAGTGACTTCATAAATCAGTGAATAGAGAAGGGTGATTATATTTATAAAACTAACACAATAGGTCTGTACTTAACTTGGCTCTTTTTCTCCAAAATGCTTTTGGGTGAAAAATATATTCTCAGCAAAGTCTTTTTAAGACTTGACTATTTTAAAGGGATTCTCAGCATGAACACACCACAACATTTGCTCAAGAAGTGATCCAGCATGTATGCCGAAAACTCTCAAGTTGAGAAACTTAAATAGATCAACTTTTCATTCCCTCTGGTTGAACTTCAAGTACTAATAAACACTATAGCATGAAAACATGAGGATATTTTGGGTTAGGGGTTGGTTTGTAGTCTTGGTGAAAGGTTTTATTATGTTATTTTTTTCTTGTGCGTAGGTTTTAAACTAAGATAAAAAAAGAAGTAGGAGAGTTGATGCTTTGCTCTGAAGCTTTAAAAAGAGAAAAGGGAGGATTTGTATCCACTCTGTACTTGCTGATTAGTGCATCTTAAACTCCAACCAGGCAGATGACTTCCAGACGTCCTGAAAAGAAGTGGAATCTCTGTAACCTTCTCAAGTTTCCTATGCATATGGTCTTTAGAACACAGCAGTACATTTTACTATTATTTAAATCAAGTATTTATTGACTACATATTGTGCTGGGTGTGGGAAATACAGAGAATGATAAGATGTAATCTTTGCATTTAAGGGATGCATACATTAAAATATTAGTTGCTTTCCAAGTTACAACCTGATAACTGCAGAAAAGACAGGACAGGCAGTTTCTGCTACTGAAATCCCCTTTCATCTTCTCATGCAACCGGTCCTGCCTTGAGCTGTGGGGCAAATTCTATTCTCCCATGGCCGCGCTCTGCATGACCCTCTTGCTTCTGGTGTGCTAGAATCACACCCTAGTTCTTGGATATCCATATGGATACTGGGGTTTTGTGTCTGTGGCTAGGCTTCCTTGGCTTGGTGATTGATCCAGACCGTCTTTGCTGGGTTACTGACCTCTGGGCTTTGCTTGTCTCTTCCCTCTGCAGCCTGGCTTAATTTTGTTCCTTAGCAGCTTCTGGGAGATGACAGCCTAAATTGGGCCCACAACACCCCTACCAGTGTTGAGCAGCTGACACTTCCTAATATTCCTTTCTCCGACCTTGGTCACTCTTACCCTCCTTCCAGGGAGGAGGTAGGAGTTCAACTGAACCTTGTGCAAAACAGAGCTTTGAAAAAATTAATCTGAGAAGGTCATGCACACTGTGGAGTAAAGATGGAGACTTTACAGAAGTTTTGCAGTAGCCCAGGACCAGGGGATAAAGTCTAAATTGGTGGCAATAAGAAAAGAGATTGATGGTAGAGATGTTACTAAGAAAGAATTATCTGTGGGGCACCTGGGTGGCTCAGTTGGATAAATGTCCAACTCTTGGTTTTGACTCAGGTTGTAATCTCAGGGATCGAGCCACCTGCTCCTTGCTCAGCACAGTGTGCTTGGGATTCTCTTCCTCTCCCTCTGCTCTCTCTCTCAAATAAATAAATAAATATCTTAGAAAATTAAAATTAAAAAGAAAGAATTATCTAGACTGGGTGGAAGGAGAAAAAGAAGTTTTTGAGTTTTTGGAAATGCTAGATGTAAAAATAGAAAAATTTTGCTCTAAAGGTAAAACTGACCCCCTGGGGAAAACATGAGAGATTTTGAGGAATCATCCCCCACTAGGGTGACAAATGTCCCAATTTGCCTAGTACTGAGAAGTTTCTCTAGAAATGGGATTTAGGATTTCAAAACCAGGATGGTCCTTGGCACATCAGGATGTTGGTCACTCTATCCCCAACCAGTGTTAACATCACAAAATGTGGTATTGATTAATAGCTTTTATATATATATATATATATATATATATTATTTTTTTTTTGGTGTGGGCTCTTTTTACATTCTAAGTCAACTTTGCGTGGGTCATCTTGGACAGGCATTTCAAACAGCTGTTGGGAATTTAGTCAGAAAGGTTGGGATTTTATAACTGGGGGAGATGGCCACATATGAGTGGTAGGTGCCTTTGTGATTATAGCCAAGCTTCCTGCTTCCATTTTGCTAAGAGGCAAATTTAAAAAGTAAAATCTTTCCTTTCGGTGTACTTTCATTTCTCCCCCACCAACCCCTTAACTTCTGCCCCCCTCCAAGAAAAGAAACCAGAGTTCAATTTGTATGGCTTAAAATGTTTTGCTCTTTCCTTTATGGTTTCTTTCCTTATACTGGATAATTTAATACTTACTGACATGGCTCAAAGCAGGAATCAGAAGGACAGAGAAGACAAGTTTAGGAGGAGGAAGAACTCTGAGAGTGAACAAATTGATTGCTGACTGCTGAACGTGGCTGTGCAATACTCACGGACAAATAATCTCTCTGCTGTGAGATATAGATGAAGAGCCAATGAAGAGCTCAAAGGACTTTGAGCAACCAGAGTAGATGCCGCACATTCATATACTGATGCTTATGCGTTTATAGGAGAGGGCTGGGATTCAGAATACCATTCAGAACTAATTTAGTTTTTTAAAAAAATATTTTATTTATTTGACACAGAGAGAGAGAGAGAGCACAAGCAGGCAGAGGGAGAGGGAGAAGCAGGCTTCCCGCTGAACAAGGAGCAGGACGCAGGGCTTGATCCCAGGACCCTGGGATCATGACCTGAGCTGAAGGCCATTGCTCAACCAACTGAGCCACCCAGGCACCCCCTAATTTACTTTTAACAGAGATGTCATGTCAATAAACTTGTTTGGGTTTCCAGTCATCCACAAACCGGAAACAATAAACCCAAAGTTTGCTTTTAGGGGCTGACATATGAACGTTGGTGCAAAGTGAACACTGAAAGTTTGATATATGGAAGGACATAGAAATAAAAATATAAAAATTTGCCCAAGTAACCAAGGAAGCCTAGTGGCCTATTTAATGTAGGCACAAATAATTCTATGCATCTGTTATTGTTTTATAACTGATAGTTTAAAGATGACCCTAAATCACCAAGAAAAAGTCAAATACATTTGGCATAACTTGTTTGAGACCCAAGAGAACTACTTAATATCTTAGAAAAAGTTTGTACCAAACCTTTACATTAACAAAGTCTTCAGTTATCTGAAAAATTGGCTTCTGTGGAATACTTTACTCCAGGAACTAACAATAAGGGAATGTTACTGCATATTTAAAACAAACAAAATGGAGGAAACTAAACGAAATTCAGAACTCTATGTTGGGATACCAGGGACCCTGAATTTGTGAGAAAATTGACTTGCAATCTCCCTATTCAGCTGGGGCTGCACAATGGATGCCAACTGCAGGACAAAGCAGGATCTTGTAGACATTCTGTTGCCCTGACTGCCGGCAGAGAGCCATCACAAGCTTCAGTGCAGCCCCAAGAGGCGCATATATTAAAGAAAAAACAAGAGCCATGCTCCAAAATGGCTTATTTAAAATGCAAAGGGTAACAAGAGAGTTACATTTGGGGAAAGCCCAGCTCTCAGAAACAGGAAAGTAATACCAAATCTTGGTTAAAGTTGCTTGCTCTTGAACTAATTAGCTAGGGATTAAATTCAGCATGAGAAGTCAGAATGTGGGTTAAAAGTGAAGGAAAATGTTATTTTTCCTTTTAGGTACCAGCCTGGCACTTCAGAATGTAGTAGCAGGCACCACATGACGAAATTGCAAAATTGTGAAAAACACCATGGCTAATTGAAAAGGGGTTCCAGAGATATAATTTGGGCCAGATGCATGATAAAAGGCATTTTTATCTTCTTTGGTGGTAACCTCTTTGTAATAAGATACGGGCACATTTGTCATTAAAGAAAAAAAAAAGAGAGAAATGAATAATACAGAATGCAGTGAAACAACAAATATGTTCTCACCACTTTTGAAATACTATTCCTACCTAGCATTGATCTGCTATTGTTTTCTTTCAAGTTTCTTTCTTGTTTTTCTAAGATGGGAGATTTGTGGGAAAATCACGCCAAGATCTTTTGCTTTTATTTAACTTGTAAACCTTTAAGAAAAGCGTAGAACTTTTTAATAAAGTTGTATTACCTATTGATGGCATCCCTCACTGGATATGCACCCTTGACAGAACATATCTGCATATAACAAGATATTTTTTAAAATTTATATTCATTTAGCCAACATGTAAATACATCATTAGTTTCAGATGTAGAGTTCAATAATTCATCAGTTGCATATAACACCTAGTGCTCATCACATCATGTGCTCTCCTTAAAGCCCTCACCTAATAACCCTATCCCCCCCACACCTTCCCTCCAGTAACCCTCAGTTTGTTTCCTAGAATTAAGAGTCTCTCCTGGTTTGTCTTCCTCTCTGATAACTTCCCATTCAGTTTTCCCTCCCTTCCCTATGATCCCCTGCACTGTTTCTTATATTCCACATATGAATGAAACCATATAGTAATTGTCTTTCTCATTGACTTATTAGCTGTGTAAACAAATTTAAATTTAGGGAATCTTCTATGTCACATGGAAGTGAAGGTTTTGAGCCCAATTTGTAGATGGGTCCTCCCCAAATTTGATGGTGTAGACTGTTTGAAATCCATGCTATCCCCTATGGTAGTCCCTTTGACTCTTCTATTGTGTATCCTGTGTAATTTGGCTGCCGCTTCTGCATTCAGAAGTGCTCACAGTCAGAACCGAGGGTGGACCGACGGTCTCAGGGAGAGAGTTACACTGCCCACAAAGCGCAGGGCACATTTCAGCAGAGGGCACCCAGCCCTCGAGGTCCTGCCCTGCCAAAGCCCAACAGTTATGTAAGGTTCCCATGCCCAGATCTCTGCCAAATCTGGGAATTCTGTGAATTTCTCTTTAGCTTATTGCAGAATGAAAGGAGAAGGAGGAAGAGACTGTGCCAAATCAGGGGTTCGTGAAGAAACGCAATAATTGGTTGTGGTCATCTATCGGCAGAGAAGACCCACCTCAGCATCAACTGGTCAGGAATCTACAGAGAAGCCAGAGGTGGGGAGAGAGGTGGGGGTGATACAGGTCACCTAGAAGTGGTTTTATCTTCTCTGACTGACTCTTAAATGGCAGAGCTCATTTGATGCTGTTCCAGGCTTACTGCTGGGTGTTTCTAACCGTGTATTTTAATTAATGTTTTTATTGTACTTGGGCCCAGAGGCTGTTTCAACAGACCAGCATATATTTAGAAATCTCTGAATAAATAAATGTAAAGCAAGGAAAAACTGACTCTGCTGGAATGATGAGAGTGATTGTTTCTAAAGAGATAGATGAAGGTTTGACTCTACTGCTTGAAACTAACCCCTCTGCAATATCATGGCATGTCACCTAAACACACCCTGTGGGTGTAATGGCATGGCTTCAGGACCTTATCCAGTGTCTGGCTTTAGACGTCTATACTCTGGGTCTTGAGGCAATTGGGGATACAGTAGAATTTATTGTGTCAATTTTGACTTTAAAAAGTTAGCAAAGAAATAGTAGGGATGTTGAGCTGGCAGTGGTAGCAAATTTCTGAGGTGACATTTATTTGAACCAGTGTAGATCTCTTCCCACTAGTGGAGAAAGGAACTAGTTGGCATGGGCTAGTTCTTTTGTCTCCCCTTACTGTTTGCTCTTGAATTTTTGCTCTTCTTTTTGAAAGGGGCTTATATCTCTTCTCTATACATTTTAAGTAAGTAGCACTGTTAGGGAGTGGATTTAATCCACTTCAGCCAATCTTTACTGAGCACCTCTTCATTCAAGGCAGGAGCTAGACTTTGTAGGGGAATGAGATGTTTACAAGTTAAAGAAAATGTATTTATAAGATACATCTTGCTTCTGAATATGTGTTAAATTTGGAGTAGATAAAAGCATCTTTCTTTACTTGACAGGATCCATTATTAAATTCCCTAGTTGTGATTTCTTGGGGGCTCCAGAGAGCTTGTGAAAGTTAGTAAAGAGCTGTAAGCCTAGGGTGTTAGTGAATTGCCTGGCAACAGTAACCAGGTCTGGTCCTGGGCAGAAGAATAAGGTTCTGCAAGGTCTGGTTATGTGCCATCACTTTTGTTCATCTCTTCTCATAGTGGCACCCCTTTTCCTTCCTTTTCTCCATCTTTAGATGTCCAAATTTTTCAAGATGCTCTTAATTAGTGGTTCTTTTTTTAAAAAATATTTTATTTATTTATTTTAGAGAGAGAGAGAGAGACTGTGAGCAGGGGGAGGGGCAGAGGAAGAGGGAGAAAATTTCAAGGAGACTCCCCACTGAGCATGGAGCCCAATGCAGGGCTTGATCTTATGACCCTGAGATCATGACCTGAGCTGAAACCAAGAGTCAGATGCTTAACCTACTGAGCCACCAAGGTGCCCCTAAATTAGTGGTTCTTGACTCTGGTTGCAAACAACATTGAAAAAACACTGATGTTTGGGCCTCACACCCAAACCAATGAAAAGCATTGAAGTGATTCTATTGTGCAGCTGCAGTTGAGGCTATGGTGCCCCTTGCCCACTGTCAACGATTCTCCTCCATGTACAATTTGGCAAACTTGCCCTCAGGAAACTACCTGCTTGCATTATCCTCATTCCTTGATTTCAGGAACTAGGCAAGAACTTCAGTAGGCAACCACCTATTCTAGGTAACTGGGTTGGCCCAGGTGTCCTCTTCACTCCTTATTTACGTTTTTTTAGATTGAGTTAATTTTCCTCTTTCTTTCACTCCATTCTCCTCCCTATTTTCTCTTTGATTACCATTCTTTTCACAAGTCTTCTTTTTCCCTGACCCTACCTCTAGGTTTTCTGGGGAATTGAAGAATATATATTTCATACTTGGCTTTGTCAATAGACATGACATGTTAAGTTGTGACATAGACCATAGATTTAATAACAGCTTTTTTATTAAAAAAAAAAAAAGAACAAGAAAAAAAATCACCACATTAAAAGCACACCTTAATTTTAGGTCATGGCATGCTTTCAGAAATATTAAAATCTGAAAATCATAGAATAAAGAGAATATTATTTTTAATACTATATTGTATGAGAGCAAAAATTCACCTGTAACTTTTTGAGGGCTATTTGCACTGTGAAAAAAGGTACTTTTAAAAACAAAATATTGCAAATATTGCCAATATTTCCTTTTTAAAAAAAAGATTTTATTTATTTATTTTAGAGTGATATAGAAAGAGCACAAGCAGGGGGAGGGGCAGGGGGAGAAGGAGAGAGAGAATCCCAAGCAGACTGCACTGAGTGGAGCCTGATGTGGGGCTCCATCCCAGGACCCTGTGATCATGGCCTGAACCAAAATCAAGAGTTGGACACTTTGGGCGCCTGGGTGACACAGCGGTTAAGCGTCTGCCTTTGGCTCAGGGTGTGATCCCGGGGTTATGGGATCGAGCCCCACATCAGGCTCCTCCATTGGGAGCCTGCTTCTTCCTCTCCCACTCCCCCTGCTTGTGTTCCTTCTCTCGCTGGCTGTCTCTATCTCTGTCAAATAAATAAATAAAATCTTAAAAAAAAAAAAAAAGAGTTGGACACTTAACCAACTGAACCACCCAGGTGCTCCAAATATCGTCTTTTTAATGATCAATTTTCAAATGGGATTCTGGGCTAGAGAAAGGTTTCTCAATCTCAGCACTACTGTCATTTTGGACTAGACAGGTCTTTGTTGTGGGGGGGCTGCCCTGTGCATTGCTGGATGTTTAGCAGCATCTCTGACCTCTACCCACTAGATGCCAATTGTATTCTCACTTTCTAGTTATAACCAAATGTCTCCAAACATTGCCAAGTATCCTCTAGGCAGGGGACAGAATTATTCCCAGTTGAGAACCATTAGGCTAGTGAAAAAGATATTTTGGGAGCAGCAGCTTGTATCAGTTAGTGTTCAGTTGCAGAGAACAGACCCCACTCTAGCTAGCTTAAGCTGAAATGTATTAATGACAGAGTATTCAGTGTTCTACAGAACTGGTCTGTGGGCTGAAGAAACAGACTCTAGGCTGGTGAGCTTCCAGAAATGAATCCCAAAGCCACACCACAACTGAGCCATAAAAGCAACTGTTGTGCTTGCCTTGATCTGGTTGCTGCCTGTCAAATGGAGAAGCTATGGTTGGGAAGTCACTTCTGCTAAACTGGGGAGTTAACATTCCATCTTCAGGAGCAGACGATGCCTCATGTCCAGCCTCTCTCTTGTTTCACTCAGTCTCCATTCACATTCTGAAAGTGAATCTGATGATGGAGCCTACATTGTACCCAGAACCCTGGTTACAAGGAAGCTGTGGAAAAAAGCAGAAAGCAATTTTTAGTTTACCAGCCTCTGTAATACACAGAAAGGCATTCCAGAAGGAAGTTGGAATGGATGTTAAATGAGTTCATCGCTAGGGTTCTTCTTGGAGATCCTTTATTCACACCACTAGGCAACCACCTATTCTAGGTAATTGGGTTGGCCCAGGGGTCCTCTTCACTCCTTATTTACATTTTTTTAGGTCGAGCTGATTTTCTTCTTTCTTTTACTCCATTCTCCTCCCTATTTTCTCTTTGATTACCATTATTTTCACAAGTCCTCTTTTTCCCTGACCCTACCTCTAGGTTTTCTGAGGACTTGAAGAGTATATGTTTCATACTTGGCTTTGTCAAATGACATGACATGTAAAAAGTCTTTGTTGATGGACTGTGAGCTGAAGCCTAGGATACTGAACTAACACCACCTGTATCTGTAGTTACGCAAGATGCTACGGGAATAGATATTTTGGGGGAGGGGCTTGTATCTTTGAAGTCTAGAATAGACCACCAGTTAACATAAATGATCATATTATCTGATTTGAACTAAATGTTGATCAGTAGCCTTAAGTCCAAGAGGATAAGAATAAAGTTACACTTTCTGTCTCTGGATTATAATCTTTTCCAATTTTAAGAAAGGTAACTCCTCACAGCTGGGCATAATAAGTGATTGCTTACCGTATATCATATATCTTTCTTCTAGTTTATTGCTAAAAATATCCTGGTTTAAGCTATGGGACTTTGACCCAAAGTTAAAATTAAGTCAATATCTTGGGAGAAGTAAAGACATCACAAGTCATTTACTCTTTAGTGTAGAGTTGGTTCGTAAAATGCAGGACAACCAGTTAAATTTGAATTTCAAATAAACAACAGCTAATTTTAGTGTAACTACAGTTTTAGTATAAGTAGGTTCCAAATATTGCATAGGATATAGTTATACTAAAAAATTATTTGTGGTTTATCTGAAATTAAAATTTAACTGGATGTCCTGTATTTTTATTTGCTAAGTCTTATGTGAAAGAGCTGATCAAGTTATTTCTTGAGAGGGACAGAAGATGAAGAAAAACATGAGGGTAATGGACTCTTGAGAGGAATAAAAATGACCAAACTAGGCTACATACAGAAAGGAAAGGGGGCAACTAAAAACAATCAGGCACTTAAACTGGTCCTAATGGTCACTGACCATTCCCCTAGACATGCAAATAAAGCTCTTATGTCGAGATAGAGCTCTATTTCTTCTCTGCAAATGTAGTCACTATCTTAAAGCATTTGGATCTGGTCCCAATGCAGCATTCGTTGCCCCAGTTGGACAAGCCAAGCTTCGAGGTAAGCGGAAGAGATGAGCAGCCCAGGCACTGGATACCTTGGAGCCTTGTAATCTTGCTTGCACAACCTCCAGATTGCATGGTTCTTGGCTTCAGTGCAGCTGGGCACAATTTCAATGCACATCTATGGAGACCATGTCACAACAACAAAACAAACCAATGTAGCTGCAAGTTACATTAAGGGCTTGAAAAAACAAGTCAACAGACTTGAAGACTGCTCTGGGAGCTCCTCCCAGGGAGTTAGTCTTTGGCAGAAAGGGAGTTACTGTGCCTCCTTTTTGACATTTTTTTTTCAGCTAAGATGATTCTATATGATCTGCAGCTTGTCCCTCTCAAAGAGTTTTTGTTTGTTTTTTGGAGATAACCTCTATTTGCTTTATTGTTGACGAGCATTAGATCTTCCTCAGGTGCAAAGTGTCCTGTATTGCGTACAAGTTTCTTGTCCTAAGAGATGGTTTCTCTACTACAGATGTCACACCCATGCAATGATACATCCTTTCCTTACACTGCTGTTGGTCACAGATACATTGAGCCAGATTTTCCAAATATTCTGATACTTCAGTCACTGCCTTGTTGCAAATTGGTTAGTCAGGAAGACTTTATACACCTTGCAGCAGTATCTCATATGAAGTAACTGTTGGAGACATCTTGCTCCTTACAGAGAGTACATGAGTACATATAAATTAAGGTTGGTAGCACCCTCCCCATTACTGAACTAAGAACAAACTGGCTTCTTAATGTTAGTGGAGCAGGCCCAGGACTATATGTGGATTGGAGTCTTGCCAATATCAGGAACCTCCTGTGCTCATATATTTTTTATTTCTGATTTTTATGAAAGTTTTGATTTATGTGCCTCTAACATCAGGGCGTGTGGGTGAACACACTGTGAGGAAGTTGGTGAAGAGAAGGAAAAATTAAGCATTTTGGAGGGAATATTCTTAGCTGCTCAGTGTAATTTCTCTAAAAACAAATGTAAGGTATGCTTTATTTTGCATCTTGAATCTTTTTATTTGATTTGCATATATCCTCAGACTACTGTATTTTACCTAAAAAAATTTAGCCCCAGACATACAGTACATTATAACAACTCTAATTTTTGCCTTGTTAAGTAACTATAAACTTTTGTTTGTAAGAGAATATTAACAACAAAAACAGCAAAGCCATTCTAATTTTTATTTGGTTGTCTTTTTTTTTTTTTTTTTAACAATCCTCTTCTGACTCATATCCTGGGCTATCTCAATTTGTGCATGTTTCCAGAATTTGGTTTTTATTGTTTTTTCATTTTCACTATTTTCTCTAGTTCTTCTTTTTCCTGTTAATCATTCCCCAAGTCCTGTTCCCACATATCCTCCCTTTTCTGTAACACCTCTTCCTATTTCTCTAGATCTTTGTGGAGAGACACAACTTCCTTTGCTCTTTCATCACAGAAACTTCATGAAGTTCTGCTCAAAAGCCCCTTAAACTATGTGGAACAGATGCCCTGGCTCCAGGGAACACACCAGTGAGAGGCATGGAATGACTCGGAGTTTCGAGCATGAAAGGGGATGGGTTAGGATCTCTGTTAGGTCCATTCCACTCTTAGGATGCCATAATTCCATGAAGAGATACTTCGGATTTGGTGTATCAGGTACATTCTTTTTGTGCATTTAGCGTCTCCAACTTAAATATTATAGTTTTAAGTTAAATTATGCTAAGCTGAAAAACAAACGGACAAAAAAATTTCCAAGTCATAAAAAATTTGGCTTTTTTCAGAGAAGCCAAAAAAAAAAATCAGTATTGTTTGATAGTCTGAAATCCTTATACTATCTGAGAGGAGATTAACTCACAAGGTAGACTAACTGGAAGGATGAATTCCAAATGCAGTTAACAGGTCTTTCTCTGGTACACCTTGGCTCTCCCAACCTGTTGGTAATTTTAAATTCTCTCAGGGGCACTAGAGGTCATTGATATAGGTAGCATTCAAAGCCCTCCCTTGGATTCCTGTCTCAGCTACTAAAAAGGAAGACTGCAAAATTATGTCACAAGTGGTGAGCATAATTCAAATCTACTCATTTTGTTGAGACAAAATAATATTTGTTTCATAGTGCACCTACTCTATTCCAGGGACACTGTTACTCAGTGGTGAACCATGGTAAGTAAAGCCAGACATAAGGCTTCCACTTACAGGCACTATAGTGTCTGGGGCAGGGAAGAGAGGGAATAATCACAGAAATATATTTAAAATGATATCAGTAATAAATGCTAAAAATAAAAAAAGGGAGTACATGGAGCTACTGGAGCATAAAATAGGTGGGTTTGACATAGTTGTGAGATAGGAAGAGGTCTGAAGGAAGAGAAGGTGGTTTGAGAGTAGGGTGAGTAGTTCCCTACGGCCAGCAGCCAAGGGTCAAAACTCTGTGACAGGAGGTACAAAGAGAGGGGGTTAGTGTAGTGGGAATAGAGTGAGGATGGGCGGCAGTGGTGGTGGGGCAACACAAGAATGGGCAGCAGGGGCCAGATCATTCAGAGGCTCAAAGGGCATTATTTTTGTCTTTAATTCTGAAAACAGTGGGAAGCCACTGAAATGCTTTGGTGGTAGGATGATGCTTTGCTGGGAGAGGTGATCAGACCTACACGTCAAAAATATTTTTTTAGATGTTATACTAAGCATCCCACAAATTATTAGAAGACCTCAAATATTTAAAACTGAGACATGTGTTCTTTTTTTAAAAAATCTTATTGTGATCAGGACACTGAACATGAGATCTATACACTTAAAAAATTTCAAGTGTACAATACATTATTGTTGAATATAGACATAATATTGTACAGCAGATCTAGAGCTTATTCATCTTTTTTTTTTTTTAAAGATTTTATTTATTTATTTGACAGAGATAGAGACAGCCAGCGAGAGAGGGAACACAAGCAGGGGGAGTGGGAGAGGAAGAAGCAGGCTCATAGCGGAGGAGCCTGATGTGGGGTTCTATCCCATAACGCTAGGATCACGCCCTGAGCCGAAGGCAGACGCTTAACCACTGTGCCACCCAGGCGCCCCTAGAGCTTATTCATCTTAACTGAAATTTTGTTTTTTGATTAATAACTTATTTCTCCCTTTCCCTACCCCCTGGTAACCACCATTTCAGTCTTTGATTTCATGAGTTTGACTCATTTATATATCTCATATAAGTAGAATCATGCAATATTTGTCTTTCTGTTTCTGGCTTATTTCACTTAGCATCATGTCCTCAAGGTCCATCTGTATTGCCAAATATTATAGAATTTCTTTTTTTCCTTAAGACTGAATAGAATTCCATTGTATACCACATTTTTAATCCATTTATTTGTCAATGACATTGGTAGTTTCTTCCTCTTAGCTACTGTGAATAGTGCTGCAATAAATATGGGAGTGCAAATACCTCTTTGAGATCCCAATTTTAATTTTTTTGGATATAAATTCAGAAGTGACATTGTTGAATCATATGGTAGTTATATTTTTAATTTTTTGAGGAACCTCCATTGTATTTTCCATAGCAGCTGCACCATTTTGCATTTGCACCAACAGTGTTTAAAGGTTCCAATTTCTGTGTATCCTCTCCAACACTTGTTTTATTTGCTTGTTTCTTTTTTCATATAGTGATTCTGACAGGTATAAGTGATATCACATTATAGTTTTGATTTGCATTTCCCTGATGATTAATGATGATGAACATTTTTTTCCATACACCCATTGACCATTTGTATGTTTCCTTTGAAATTTTTATTCAAGTCCTTAGCTCATTTTTGAAATCAAATTATTAGGTATTTGTTACTAAATTGTAGGAATTCTTTATATATTTTGGAAATTAATCCCTTATCAGATACATATTTTGCAAATATTTTTTCCCATTCCATAGGTTGCCTTTTCACTCTGTTGATTATCTCCTTTGCTACGCAGAAGGCTTTTAGTTTGATGTAGTTAGTCCCACTTGTTTATTTTTGTCTTTGTTGCCTGTGCTTTTGATGTTATATTCATGAAATAATTGCCAATACCGATGTCATGAAGCTTTTCCTTTAGGCTTTTTTCTGGGAGTTTTACAGTTTTAGGTCTTTTGTTTAAGCTGATTTTTGTTTATGATATAAGATAAGGATCCAATTTTATTATTTTGCATATGGATATCCAGTTTGCCAACACCATTTGTTGAAGAGACTATCCTTTCACATTGTGTATTCTTGGCACCCTTGTCAAAGATAGCTGTATGTGTGTGGATTTATGTCTGGGCTCTATTCTGTTTTATTGGTCTATATACCTGTCTTTATGCTAGTACCATAGTGTTTTGACTACTGTAGCTTCATAATATATTTTGAAATCAGAAAATGTGATGCTTCCATCCTTGTTCTCCTTTCTCAGGATTTGACTCTTTGTGGTCTTCTGTGGTTTCCTATACATTGTAGAATTGTTTTTTTCTATTTCTGTAAAAAAATGTCTTATGGATTTTGATAGGGATTGCATTGAATGTGTAGCTCACTTTGGGTAGTATGGACATTTTAACAATATTAAGTCTTCTAATCCATGAACACATGATGTCTTTCCATTTGTTTGTGTCTTGTTTGATGTCTTTCATTGACGTTTTGTAGTTTTCAGTATATAAATCTTTCCCCTCTTTTGTTGAATTACTTTGGTAACTGTAAAAATGTGGTCAAGACAGCCCAGAGTAAAAATGAAAGATCAAAAAGTGGGTAAAATTATTTTGGACCTGTTTTTGCATTTTTAGGTATATCTTATCAGCATTTAATATGAGATCCTGTTCATCATAGGTAGGCTTAGTTTTCATTCTTTTCAAATTAAATTTTTACTTTATCTTATTTGGAAGGTAAGTGAAAAACTAACTATTGAGGTCCATATGATACTTGGAAAGGAAGCACTAAGAAAAGGTTGATCTTTCACATTTAGTCAATAAATAATCCTTTTTTTCTGCCTGTAAATAATATGGATACTTGTTTGGGATGGCTATTGATTATTTAGTTCATATTGCAGTCACTTAATAAAATCTATTGAATTATAATTATTTGATTACATTATTTTGTAAGTTGGTAGTGAATTTAATTTGTAATTTATGACAGTGATTTATAATTTGACAGTTTAGAAAATTTTGAACAGCTAAAAATACAAGAAGCTGTTGTTTATCATGATCATTCAAAAAAAAAATTCAGATTCTATTTCTAAAAGGGCTCACCTGAGGTTAGAGTTAATTTTCCATTGGTAAAATGTGTAGTAATTATTGGAAATTTTCATTTACCCTTCAAGGAAAGCAACCCCATGTATAATCTTCATGGGTTGTTCCCAAACCAAGTATAATTTCCACTGATAAGTTTTGAGAGCTAACTGGAAAAAGTGATGAGTGATGATCAAAAAAATATAGATGCTAAATGTTTCATCAAAAAGAGCCATCTTCTAGAGAAAAAATTAAAGTTCTTGAAAAATATTAAAATAAGTGCACAGCTATAGTTCTTAAAGTGGATGCAGTCTTACATTAATTTGTTACAAAAATTATCTGGTGAAATTAAATGTGGAAAGTCAGCATGAGAATTGTGAGTGTTGAATTATTCTACTGTTTGAGATCAACAGTTCCAAGACACACTACAGAAAGAAGAAAAACTCTGGGGCACCTGGGTGGCTCAGTCAGTTAAGCATTTGCCTTTAGCTGAGGTCCTGATCTAAGGGTCCTGGGATCAAGCCCCATGTTGGGCTCATTTCTCAACAGGGAGTCTGCTTCTCTCTCTACCCCTTCTCTCTGCTCGTGCCCTCTCTCTCTCTCTATTGAATAAATAAATAGAAATCTTAAAAAAGAAGAAAAATCTAAAATTTTGTAGATAGACTGAAACTCTTATTTTTAAGCTCTGGGAAATCATTTGCAAATCAGTCTCATGCATGTTGTTTATGGTTCATCATCAATATGGCATAATGGTTAAGAGGGCAGGCTCTGGAGCCTAACAGTTTAGGGTTAAAAATTCTTGCTTTCTCATTTATTAGCTATAGGACTTGTGAACAATTGGGAAACTTACTTAACCAGCCCTGGCTTCTTCACTTCTAAAATGGGGATCATAATAGTCCTACCTCACAGGATTGTTGTCAGGATTAGATGTGTTAATGCATCCAAAAAATTCTGTTATCATTTTTTTTCCTTTCTCCCATATTCTTTTTTTTATAATAACTTTTTATTATGTTATGTTAGTCACCATACAGTATATCCTTAGTTTTTGATGTAGTGTTCCATGATTCATTATTTGCGTATAACAACCCGTGCACCATGCAATACGTGCCCTCCTTAATACCTATCACCAGCCTATCCCAGTCCCCTCTGAAGCCCTCAGTTTGTTTCTCAGAGTCCGTAGTCTCTCATGGTTCATTCCCCCTTCTGTTTACCCCCCTTCATTCTTCCCTTCCTTCTCTTACCGATCTTCCTGCTATTTCTTATGTTCCATAAATGAGTGAAACCATATGATAATTGTCTTTCTCTGCTTGACTTATTTCACTTAGCATAATCTCCTCCAGTCCTGTCCATGTTGCTGCAAATGTTAGGTAATTGTTCTCTCTGATGGCTGAGTAATATTCCATTGCATATATGGACCACATCTTCTCAATCCATTCGTCTGTTGAAGGGCATCTGGTCTCCTTTCAAATTTAGCTATTGTGGACAATGCTGCTATGAACATTGGGGTGCATATGGCCCTTCTCTTCACTACATCTGTATCTTTGGGGTAAATGCCCAGTAGTGCAATGGCTGGGTCATAGGGTAGCTCAATTTTTCACTTTTTAAGGGACCTCCACACTGTTTTCCAAAGTGGCTGTACCACTTGCATTCCCACCAACAGTGTAAGAGGGATCTCCTTTCTCCACATCCTCCCCAACATTTGTTGTTTCTTGCCTTGTCCCTTTTTGCCATTCTAACTGGCGTAAGGTGGTATCTCAATGTGGTTTTGATTTGAATTTCCCTGATGGCTAATGATTTTGAACATTTTTTCATGTATCTGTTAGCCATTTGTATGTCTTCATTGGAAAAGTGTCTGTTCATATCTTCTGCCCATTTTTGATTTGATTATTTGTTTCTTGTGTATTGAGTTTGAGAAGTTCTTTGTAGATCTTGTATACCAGTCTTTTATCTGTAGTGTCATTTGCAAATATCTTCTCCCATTCCGTGGGCTGCCTCTTAGTTTTTTTTGACTGTTTCCTTGGCTGTGCAGAAGCTTTTTATCTTGATGAAGTCCCACAAGTTCATTTTTTCTTTTGTTTCTCTTGCCTTTGGAGATGTGTCCTGAAAAAAGTTGCTGTGGCTGATGTCAAAGAGGTTGCAGCCTATGTTCTCCTCTATGATTTTGATGGATTTTTATCTCACATCGAGGTCTTTCAACCATTTGGAGTTTATCTTTGTGTATGGTGTGAGAGAGTGGTCCAGTTTCATTCTTTTGCATATAGCTGTCCAATTTTCTCAGCACCATTTATTGAAGAGACTGTCTTTTTTCCACCAGATGTTTTTTCCTGCTTTGTCAAAGATTAGTTGCCCAAAGAGCCGAGGATCCATTTCTGGGTTCTCTATTCTGTTCCATTGGTCTATGTGTCTGTTTTTGTGCCAGTACCATGCTGTCTTTGTAGTATAGTTTTGTAGTATAGCTTGAAATCCGGCAACATGATGCTCCCAGCTTTGTTTTTCCTTTTCAACAATTCCTTGGCGATTCTACCTATTATTATTATTATTATTATTATTATTATTATTATTATTATTAATTCAATGCATCTGAAAATCCTATCTCTTGTTGTTGTTGTCATTGTTGTTATTACTATTATTAGCTACAAGAGAGAATTTTCTGGTCTATTACAAATAGACTTCTTCTCAATTTAATATATAGTTGGTGTTTGGAGAATGTTCTTTCCTATCTAAATCATTTTCTATGTCTAAATGATCTTCATGAAGGAGTTCTAGACAGCTGTGGGGTGTGTGTGTGTGTGTGTGTGTGTGTGTGTGGTTGGTCACTAAGATGAAAAAATATATCATATTATTATATTGTGATAGGAATCTAATATTGCAGGTATTAAAACAGTAGGAACACACAGAGAATAAAATTAATTATGAGAAGGTATTTAGAACTATGTGACCCTAGTAAAGCACTTTCTCTCATGTCTTAGCTTGTTTAAAATTTTTTTCAGTCATGTAAAATGCTGTCATTGGACTAACTCCCTAATTTCCTTCCTAAGCTTCAGATCTGTAATACTCTTCCTCTGAAATGCTCTCCTTACATATCACTTTAATGATGCCTTGCATCCTTGGACACTTATAAGATGGTCCAGTGTAGAGTGGATCATCTGTTTTTAACCCACTCAGGTTTGTCAATGGAAACCACAGTATAAGGGGTAAAAGCATCCAGAAGTGAAGTGCGCAGTATTGTATGAATATTAATATGGAGGCAATGCTAAACGACAAAATGATGATGTAAAGAGGGGATCACCCAAACTCCTTCAGTGCTTAATGTTAATAGGCATTTACTAGCCTCTTACTGAGCTGAAGTTTCTTTTTTTTTCTTTCTCTTTTTTTTTCTTTAAGGATATAGAAGTTTATTGAATACATCGCAAGGGAGGGGCAGGCAGGACAGCAAGGGAGAGGCTGTCTGCCTGAGCTGAAGTTTCTTTAGGTAACATATTCCAGATAGAAGCTGCTGGAAATTTTTACCTTTAACTTTCATCTTCACTCCTCTGTTCTCTCAATTTATAAAAATCTATGGCTTAAAGGGCTATTTGTTACTGTAGTTGAGTGTCGCCTCCATTAAGGACCCACCATTTTCAAGCTACTCTTCTGGGCGTTGAGTCAATATTTGCTAATGTTCTAAATGCCAGGGCCTCTTGAGAACCTAAGAGGAATGTTGCTTAAGCAGGGAGAGGGGAAGGGCAGATTGATTCCTGGCCCTGTAGCTGTGCAGCAAATTTTGGAGGTCTGGGCTGAACGTCTCCAAAAAATGTACAACTTATTACCCTGTTAACTGTTACTGTGTTGGTGCCTGCATCTCTCTCAAGCTGCCTTGGAATACTCTTTCGTGTTAACACTGTGGAGGAGAGCAAGAATTCTTCTCTTCACATTTGAAGAGAATTAAGAGAATCATGGAAGTGTAGGTCTGTGGAGGCACGACGAGGCAAGCCATCAAGCTCACAATGAGGGCTCAGCAAGTTGCTTCATGTTTTCCGCTCATAGCTGCCTCTTCTCTGTCAGCAATTTTGAAGCACCCATAAAACAAAATAGGCTCATTAAATATGAAGGGGTAAGTGAAATTGGCAGTTGTACCTATTCAAATGGGCCTTCCTTTTTAAATGTTTACACTCCAGAATAATGAACAGTCAGAGGATGAATGCCTGCTTATCAGTGGCTGCTCATGGCCTCTTTTTGGGATGAGTGTCAGCCAGGGTCAGTGGGCATTTTGCTCCAGATCTAGCTCTAAAATGGTCCAAGAGGTTAATGTCACAGTGAAAAGGTAGGATGGCCTTGTCACCATCATTTCATTCACTAAGTTTGCATATAAGGGTGAAGACTGTCTCGTGTTCTTTTCTAAATAATGAAGGGCATTTCTTCATGACCCTTCCTACATGGGCATAGACTTAGTTATACCATCTTCCTGACAGGGACAAGCAATAGTTACCATCTGTGGACCAGCTCATCCCATCCACAGATTCTCTGCAATGAAATTTTCTCTGCAAATTTGGATCCTGTCCTGAACCTACAGCATCAACATTTTAATGAGCTGAGGAGGAGGTCAAGATACATAGGAGATATTTTTAACTCTCAAAATCTTAGTTAGTTAATGAGGTAACATGTGATGATGTTCAGTAAATCACTATGCAAATGCGAGGCAATTTGAGCTGATCCTTGAAAGATGGAAAACATTTCTATGCTCTTTGGTTGTTGGAATAGTTTGAGCAAAGGTACAGAGATGTTTCTAACCAGTGGAAACTGTTTTTGGTCTTTATTTTATTTGGCATGAGTAATATTTGACACCTTTGACCACTTGCTTCACCTTGAAGCGTTCTCTTGGCTTCTGTGATATCACATTTTTCTAGGTTTTCTCCTGTTATTCTAACAGCTTTTTTCAATCTCACCCCCAGGTTTCTATAACCATAGAGATGCTCATGATGCCTGGCCTGTGCCTCTAACCACGTTGCTGTCTTAAAGGTTGGACCTATATATCTGCTGTGCACACCCACATATCCAACTTTTACTTAAATACCTTATGTCCAGCATGGCCAAAACCGAACTCAACATCTTTGTCCCCACTTCTGCATCCCTCAGTGTTTCCTATCTCAGTGGATACTGTACATCCAGTTATTTAAGTCAGAAACATAATCATTGATTCCTCCTGCCCTGTCACTCTCCATATGATTAACCATCATGCTCTATATATTGTAGTATATTAATATTTCCTGAATCTGCCCAGGTATCTCCATCTCCACTGCCACCTCCTTGGGTCAGCTCACCATCATCTTTTGCTTGTATGACTGCAGTAGCATCTACCTTTGATTTTTCCTCCAGCTAATTCTTTCTCTACAGTGTTGCCAGATAAAACTTTCTAAAGCACAGATATGACCATTGTGATTTTTTTTTCCTTAAAGCCCTCTAATAGCTTCTATTTGCCCTAAGGATAGTGTTCAGGTTCTTAAATTAGGCTACTTGCCTCTCTTGTCCTGGCCTTGCTGACCTCTCTTGCTTCTTCTCTTGCCACCACCACTCAAGCTCCCTGAGCTTCAGCCATTTGGAAGTGCACTTGCAGTTCACTGACTCACCAGGTGAGTTTTCTCATCTCTAGGTCCTTGTGCATGCTGTTTCCTATCTAGCACGTGCTTCTCCCTTGCTGTTTCTGTGGTCTCAGCTGGGAAATCACTGTTCACACTGATTCTAATGGCTTGTTTGCTTCTCTGTATCTCTTAAGGTCAGTCAATAACTCTTATAGAGTCTGGAACGTTTTAGATATTCAGTGGATTTTTTTTTTTTGATGAATAAGTGGTGATGTATGAGGCATCTTTAAGGAATGGCAGATCGCTCAGTTTGACTGTAATGTAGGATATAGGAAGGATGAGAATGAAAAATAGATGGCTGGGTGAAAGAAAGATGGCTGGGTGTCTTAGCTTGGGTTCCTTGAACACAAATTCTGAAATAAAGATTCTAGTGCAGGAAGCATATTGGGAAATGCCTATAGGGTCAACCCTTGTGAGGGAGTTAGTGAAGCAGGATAGGGCAGAGGGAAAAGTTGAGTTGAAATGAAGTTGCAACAGGGCCCTCAGCTAATCCCACGTGGTACATAGAAGTTAATGTAACTGTACAAAATTTCCCTGATTGAGACAAGAGGGTTGGGCCTTTGTATTCACATGGTATTCAGATATTAAATGTGGTCTGCCTCTGGGGAGAAAGCAAACCTTGGGCCAAACAGTTCCTTTTGGTCAATGGCAATTTCTGGGGAAGAATTAAACTATGGCTTGTCAGAAGCCAACACTGCTAGCATCTGGGGGAATGAATGCTTTGGTACTGAAGGGGGATCTGGGTGGCATAGCACAGCATCCATAACACTACGCCTAGTTCATACCAGACTGAGGAATTTATACTTTATTTGGTAGGCCTTGAAATGCTATTGCAGGTATTTTCTCAGAATAGTAATGTGATTCAGAGCTACATGTAGGAAGGTTAATCTGGCTGAGGTGTTTAGATTGGACTGAGATGGAGAAACTGGAGGCAGAGAAGACAGTGGGAATCTTTTGAAATAGTCCAGGTGAGGAAATAAAGACCTGAGCAAGGGTATTGGCATTGGAAATGGGAAAGGCAAATGGTTGGTTATAAGAGATAAGGCAAGGCTAGAATTTGCAGTCCCTGGTGACTGGTTTAATATGGGAAGTATGGAAGAGGAAGGAGACCCAAAAGTGAGTCTAAGGTTATGAGCCTAGCTGAAATGTAAGAATTATGGTGCTGGTAATAGAAGTTTAAGAAAAATATAGGCTTGGTGGTAGATTTATTGAATTTGCAGGATGGTAGCCACTCAAGTAGAAGTAACTTACAGGTGACTGGAAACTTCTTTGGGAGGGCAAAACACACTAAAATAAAACGTTATACAATGATATGAGGATGGTCATGCAGCAGTATAAGTATTAAATGGATAAATAAAAAGTTAATGCTAAGGGAGATCAGAGAAGAGAGAAATCCTTGTGGCCAAGAAGTCATCATGGAGGAGCTGTGTTTTTGAGTTGGTAGATGGAGGTGTGGGATCTAGGAGAGAGGGAGGAGGAATGATAACATTCTAGGTGGGGGGCAATGGTTTGAGTAGAGGCAGAAAGGTAGGAATATATACCACACGTTCATGGTACCATAAGAAGATGACTTTGGCTAAAAGAAAGGATTCATTGAAGGAAATACTGATTTAAAAATTATACAGTTGATTGTGGAAGGATTTGAATTACAGTCTGAATGACAGGGAAGTTAGAGGAATTCAGATTTTTTTTTAAGATTTATTTATTTGAGAGAGAGTGGGGGGGAGAGCAGAGGGAGAGAATCTTCAAGCAGACTCCCCGCTAAGTGCAGAGCCCAGTGCGGGGCTGGATCCACGACCCCTGAGATCATGACCTGAACCAAAACCAAGAGTTGGATGCTCAACAGGCAGAGCCACCCAGTAGCTCCAGGAATTCAGATTTCTTGTAAAACTTTGTTTCTAAAGTTTGGTTCTATCTACTGCTGAATGTAGGTGTTCATAAACCACAGAACTAGAACTTGAGAGATACTCTGTGTTTTTTTTATACTTAAGTGGCTCTGATGTAGAAGACTACTGGTCATTGGCATTCTTTTTTATGGAGATTATATGAGGACACATGAAAGGAAAGTCCAGCCTGAATGTATTTCTGTGGCTTTTATATTCACAGTCTTTGCTTAGCTTCCATAAAGTGCAAAGAATCTGTGGCCTAATTGGTCAGCTGGTGTACTGGCTCACCCTGAAAAGTAAATATTGTGTGTCTGCAAGTGGAAAGTCAGTATGTGTAATCTAGCTGCCTAGTCACGCCTGCCCCAAACACTGTTGAAAACTTTGACCAAGGGCTATAAAACTGTCAAGAGCTGGGGCCCAAGTTTGCTTCCATATCAAATAGCTTGTTACTGAAGCTATTGGGAAGACAATAGGGCATGCATTTGACTTGCTGGGATCCCTTGTTTGTTACAGAAGCATCTGGCAGAGCTAAATAGCTTTGTATTACATCATTTTTCATTTCTTGTTTTTTATTTATCTTCTACTTCGATTTATTTGACATCGAAACTTGCCACACCCTCTTCTAAGTACACTCATAGAATAAAAAGGATATCTTTTTTTAAAATTTATTTATTTATTTTTTTAAAGTTCCATGATATATTACTTGCGAATAACACCCAGTGCACCATGCAATACGTGCCCTCCTTAATACGCATCACCAGCCTAACCCATTTCCCCCCTCCTCTCTGAAGCCCTCAGTTTTTTTTCCCAGAGTCCATAGTCTCTCATGTTTCCTTCCCCCTTCTGTTTACCCCCTTTTCTTCTTCCTTTTCTTCTCCTACCAATCTTCCTATTTCTTATGTTCCATAAATAAGTGAAACCATATAATTGTCTTTCTTTGCTTGATAAAAAGGATATCTTGATATCAATGGTATAACTTCAAAATGGCATCTTCAGATTGGCACTTGGACCATTAAAAAATAAAACAAAACAGAAATTTATTTGGTGTCTATGAGCAGGTGTTTAAAGATTTCACCTTCTTCCAAGGTGATCAAGGGCTGCTATGAGACTCCCCCATTGCCATTTTGTGACATTCACAGAATCACTTATTTCCTATTTTCTTTGCATAATTTCAGCACAGAGTGTTTGAAACATCTCTTGGGGAAAGAATGAGAATTACTGCTGAAGGTATTAACTCTTTTTTTTTTTTTTTTTTTTGAGCAGGAAGTGAATGATGTTTGCTGAAGCCACATGGTTACTTTTGGAATGGCCTACTAGATTTAGAACAAATGATGGAGAGTATGCCATTGATATGCGAACAATTACTTCTGTTAAGGTAAAGTAACCCAGACGTTGTCTGTAGCTTTTTGTACAGCTAATTGCGTGAACTTTCACTCAACAGAAGAAAACACGTCAAATCTTGAGCAATTAAAAAACAAAGCACCTGAGCACATTAAGTTGCAACTGATATTCAACAGCTCTACATTAATCTCTGAGAAACAAAGGAGTATTTACTCTTTTTGTTCATTGTTCAACTTTTCACAATTGATTTTATTCTTTAGTCTACAGAAATGTTTACTGCACTCTAAAGATTTTTTTATACTTATATATTTAATGGTGTCCTTTAGACACTTGTTCTAAAAGGGGTACATTTCAGTGATCCAAAGAAGAATCATATAAGAGTTGTGTGTGTTGTGTTTTCAATTTTAATTAGAAATCTTATTTGTTTAATGCCTTACTTACTCCATTTAGATCCTTAGTAAATCCAGACTAATTTTCACAGCTATCTTAGACATCCCTTTTAGGAACTTTTCATTTCCTCCCTATTTACCTTGGCTAGAGATGTGGAAGAGTCATCTCCAGACCCATGGTGTGATTTTAAGGGTATTAAGACATCCTCATTTTCCAAATTAACTCTCATAAATAGTATTTTTTTATCGAAGTAAAATTGACATATAGAATTATATTGATTTCAGGTGTACAGCATAATGATTTGATGATGGTGTATATTGCAAAATGATCACAAGAAATCTGGTTAACATCCATCACCATACACACTTACAGATTTTTTTCTTTTGCAGTGAGAACTTTTAAGATCTATTCTCTTAATAACTTTCAAATACGTAATAATTTGTTATTAGTAATATTCCTTTAATAGGCACCAAAGATCTTGATGCAGTTTGCTTATTCATGGTATCTACTAGTCTCATCCCTGGTAGACATGGTTTTTGGCTTACTGACAGGTTTTTTTAAAAAGAAGCACAGAAAATACAAATGGCTACACAGAATTAGCCACTGATCAGTAATGAGGTGTTTAGGACTACAGGCTTTGGAGTCAAATTGACCTGGGTTGTAGACCTTGCTCTACCAAATTTCTACTTATATGACATCTGTTTCTTATTTCTCTGAGGCTCAATCTCTTCCTCTTTCAAATGGGATGGAAATGCCCATATCATAAAATGAGGTAGTATTTGTAAAGCACATCAAATGTCTAGCACAGCATGAGGCCACAGTTTATGGTGTATAATAGGTACTTAGTAAATGTTAGCTCTCATTATTACTCTTTAAATAACTTAGGCATTAAAAAAATGCCTTTCTTGGAAAAGGCTAACACAGATTTGCTGACACTAAGCTATACCTTGGAGATGTTTAAAGGCATGCCTTAGATTTTCAACTGAGGTACTAGCCTAAATCCCATTTTAGGAAATTAATGTGAACTGCCCAACACCTGAATCCTTGCTCCCGAACCTCACTTAAAATGTTTGAATCCAAACTGCTCCAGCAGCTTTTGCTGCATCTACTTACAGCTTACTCTGTCTCCTTCATCGGTCAACTCTCCGTCAGCTTACTCTGTCTCCTTCATCGGTCAACTCTTCGTCTGAAAGCCATTTAGCTCCATGCTAAAGATGGTGTAGGACAATAGGGAGGTCTCTTTCATTGTCAAAGACAGGTACACTTTGAAGATGACACTCAAAAGAGGTTAAAATGGGTCAACAAGCAATTGTTGGGCTTATGCAAGGGCATGTGAAGCTAATATTAAAGCCACACACAAAAAAATCTTGATCTCAAAGAATTCAATTTTAAGTTAGAGAAAGTGTGGGAAGGAAGGAACTAACATGCAATATTAATTTCATTCCAAAGAAAATTTAAGGGGGGAGGGGATCTACCTCAAGAGGATTAATTAATAGATGGTCTGGGGAAGGTCTTTGCCACTCCAAACATCTACCTACACTGTGTATTAGAAGGATAATAACTAGAATTTAAATAAAAATTTGAAGAGAAAAAAAGAAAGATAGATGTAATTGGGGGCAAAGTGAGAAAATGTGACTCGAAAGATGATGTAAAATATGCAAGTGGAGCTAATTCCATGCAGGCTATTACATTTGTAAGAATTATATTTTCTGTATGCACTTTAGGAAATATGTGCAGTATTTAGTAAGATGACAGGTAAATGGCTGGGGGGTGGGCATATTTAAATACGGTAGTTATTACTTTTGTACAATTTCTTAGATATCCTTAAAAAGAAAAGCTTAGAAACCGTCTGAGAAGAACTGATCTAGAGAGAAGTAGCATGGCAAATTTGAATCAGCCTGCCTGAGTTTATGGTCTGACTTTGCCTTATACAAGTCATGAGACTTTGGACAAGTAACCTAACCTCGCAATTCTCAGTTTCCACTTGTGCAAAAGGAGGTAACAGGGATGCCTGGGTGGCTCAGTCTAAGTGTCTGACTCTTGGTTTCTGCTCAGGTCATGATCTCAGGGTCGTGAGATTGAGCCCCACTCCACACTAAGCATGGAGCCTGCTTAAGATTCTCTCTCTCCCTCTCTCTCTGTGACCCTTCTTTTCCCCTGCCCCCCACTCTGCTAGCATGCTCCCCCCCCCAAAAAAAAAGAAGAAGAAAAGAAAATTATTCTGTGTTCCAGTGGAACACTCCCATTCCTAGAATAAAGAATATACTCTTTGCTAGCTTCCCCACTGAGGCAGAAACCACTAGTTAGTGACCAAACCCATTTTCTCATCTTCCTGGACCCACAGCTAGACTCTATTTCCCAACTTTCCAAAGGAAGATGAGCATGGTGATGGAAGCCACTTTTAGGCCTGCCCCATAAAAAGTTCTAACATTCCATCCATCATTGATCCATCTCTTGATGTAGATGATAGATCAGCACAGTGACCTTGGAAGCCATTTGAAGATGATAGAGCCCCCAAATGAAAGGAGTTTAGATTTCTGAATCTGTGCTTGGAAACAGTTGCCTGCCTATCAGGTTATGGGAGCCAGAAACTTAGACTCTCTCACTGTCCATGTCCAAGCCATCATTGAATTCTTTATTTTGTCTCCTATGTGTAATGAATTTTTCCCTTCTCTTCATGCTTTCCAACAACACTTTGTCCAAGTGAAGACATCTTTTTTTGGGCTGCTGGCATAACTTTCTAACGTGCATCCATTCAGGCCCTCTTCCAGTCTATCAAAACTTGTTCTTCTTCTATTACCTACTCTGGTTCTGGATGCTATAGGACACATTGTATTGTGATAGGACCCTTGGCCTTGAACCTTTGTGCATGTTGTCAACACAGAGGGTAGTAGGAATATTTCTAGAACCAGACAGGAGCTGAAATTAACCATATATAGAAGTGACTGTGAATTGTATAGATATATATATCCCACTAAACTCAAACCAAATGCACCTTCCTAACTTAATTTTCCCAGGTTGGATTCCCAAAAATGCTTGTGACCACTCCAGTGCCATCCAACATGAAGGGAAATATGATGTGACAAGGGAGGATGGACAGGCGGTGGGGGGTTGGGGGGCAGGGGATAAACAGAAAGAGCAGTCCTAATCAATTCAGCTAAAATGTATAACTTTTGCAAATTTTACAAAAATATGACCATGTAAACACATTACTAGGGTCCCTTCAGGACCTTGGAAGAGACTGGTGTATGGGATGGGTCTTGAAGATTTAGTTTCATTAGCTTCTCTGAAAATTCACCTTTGAAGGGCAGCCAGTTTTGGTGTTTTTTTTTTTTTTTTTTGAAGATTTTATTTATTTATTTGACAGAGAGAGTGCACAAGCAGGGGGAACAGCAGTCAGAGTGAGAGGAAGAAGCAGCCCCCCCCCCCCCCCGAGCAGGGAGCCTTATGCGGAACTCGATCCCAGGACCCTGGGATCATGACCAGAGCTGAAGGCAGATGCTTAACCCAGCACCCCAAAGGGCAACCAGTTTTATACAATAGTCTGTAATTGGACTTGTGATGTGCTTTGGAATCTCATAGGCTCATGGTGTTAACTATATTATACCACTTTACATAATATCTTATGTGTCTTTGCATCTAATTCAGAGCCATGTGTCTTGGATGTGGTTGGTCCCTAATTGTGAGGTAAATGATACTTGGAGAAGAAGAAAACTAGAGTAGAAGAAGAGAAAGATAGAGTAAGAAAGAAAAAAAGATGGAGAACCAACAGAAAAAAAGTCAGGGAAGAGGTTTATGTGATTTGAAGCCATTAGGCCAGTTACACGTGCTTCAGGTGTCAGACTCATCACCACGCAATGAATTGACCTCGGTTAGCAGATTTTCATGCCTCCTTCAATTCCTTTCAGCCACTTGAATTTACTGGGGCTGCAGTAGAAATTTCTAGCTCATTGACAACATCCAACATCATGCCTCTGTTTTCCCGTCTGCCTGAGGGCTTTCTCCAGGGCTAAGGAGCTCCCCCTTTTGCAGGCAGTCATAAGTGGGTGTGGTGTTAGTGCCCCTAGGGGCAACCCCCACAACAGAGTTGGATGTTGGTAGATAAATGGCCCAGCCGAGGCAGCTTCTGGTGGGATGCTTTTGAGGTGAGTTCCACGAGATTTCTCAGAGGCTCCCTAGAGGAAATGCGTACCAGTTGCCCATAGTAGTGATCTACTCATTAACTCATTTATTGGCATCTCTCCTCTCCCTGACTAATTTTCCCCACTTCCTTGCCTGTTCTTTCTGAGTTAAACTCTCAAACTACCCTCACTCATTTCTTGTGTCAGGGTCTGCTTTTGAGGCAACACAAACCGAGACACCTGGTTTAAGTCACAGGCAAGTAATTTACCACTTAAAGAAAGAAATGTAATCTAAATATTAAAATACAAAAACATGGAATACAGTTTTTAAAGGAAATAAACAATTAGGAGATACCAAGAAAACTCAACAAAATTATTTATTTGTGTTATATGCATCTGTTTAATGCTGAGATTCTGCAGAAACTAATTTAGTTTCTGTGGGAAGATAAAAAAGAACTGAATTATTGCATTCAGGTCTTTAAAATTCTCTTGCGTTTGTATTCCGACTCTGGCTTATTAAAGGGGTCTGTGCTCCGTTAACATACACATGCGTTTACAATATAAACAGCTTAACTAGACATCTGTGTTGACTACATATAAGAGGCAGTTAACTTTTTGCCTTGTTTCTGTTCAACGATCTTGATATTTTAGTCTGCTGGCCAGATGAAACAAGATTGGTTTTTTGGTACCAGATGTGTCACAGTTTGGGTTTGTATTTTGCAGGTGCTCCCCCCAGCTGGGAGGATGGAAACATGCCATCTTTCTGAGATGATGATTCGGGATAGAAATATAAGTCTGTTAAAAATAATTCGACATATTAATGGAAGGTTTTGTCCCTTGTGGGCTTCTTATGCATACCATATGAGCAGCCTAGCAGCTGTTCTATATTTCAAAAGCAGAGTTAGAAAGTTAGAAGCATACACGGCTATTCAAAACATAAGCAACTGCTTGGAGTCATGGAAACAGGATTCAACAATAAACTTGTATTTGTGAAGCTTCCCCAAAAATAATAATCCCACTGGGCTGTGTTCAGGTGGTCTTAGGATACTGAACAATCTTTCTATTTCCATCATTTGGATTCACTAAAACATCTCCCTTGTAGGGGCAAAGTGGTAGAGATGACTATGTTTATTAGATGTGGGGATCGGTTTCCAAATGATTTCTACCCTTCAATATTTATATTTTTAAATTACAGTTTTAAAAGCCCTACTTGTTTTTGCCATTTTTACTTAAACATATTGTGAAAGAACTAAAAGCCCCACTGAGGACTGAGTTGTTAATAAAATGAGGCATCTTATCTTATTCTGGGTGATGATGTTCATCGTTTGTTCCTTCAAAAATCACCTAATGAATATTAACCAATGTCAAGGAATGGCAGTAATCTTTACATTAGCCCTCTACTTTACACTAATCTTTTGGAAGAAAAGACTCTGTAAGCTTTTTGGCCCAGCTTCTGAACCAGGAGAGTGTTAGCCTCATTCCCTCTTCACCACTGTTGCTCTCAAATCTCCCCCATGTAGAGAGCTACATCTGGATCTTTAGTAATAGACTTTATCTCTTTGGGAATTGCTGTCCTATCCAGTATGGTAAGGTCTACATGATTGGTTCTTGACTTTGAATTTCTAGAGTTTAGGAGTATTTTGTGTAACATGATGACTTCTGCCTCTCTGGAGTTTTTAAAGAGAACAAATCAGCTAAAGTTTCAGAAGTAAATCAGAATCAGGTTGGTATCTGTGCTATTTCAACACAATTGCATATAACAGCAGTGGTGACAACTGATCATGGCAATCAGCAAAGCTGGTCCACAATTTGGGGTGGATGCTTTGCAGGAAAGAAAGGGATTGCTTGTTGGTGTTGAAATTCGGAGTATGGCCAATGAAAAGAGCCTAATCTAAATCAGAAGACCTGCATTCTAGGCACTATGCTGTTGCTTAACAAACTGTGACCTTGAGCGAGTCTTAAAAATAAGATAAGCTGACTAGGTGGCATCTAAATTTAGAATCCTGTTATTGTTGTTGTTGTTAATATTATTATTAAAAAGAAGTGCATGTAATAAGAGATTTTATTGGAGGGGGTGGAGATTGCAAGTTAAAGAAACCAGTTAAGAGGGAAATTTGGCAGCTGAAGGGAACTTATTCTTTTTTGGGGCGGTCTTAACAACCAAGAGGTCTTTCCTAATCACTGTCAGAATGTAACTGTTCAGTTAGAGAGCATGGACGTCTCTGAGCCCAGGTATGGTAACAGAATGGTGAAATGATGGAAACAACTTCTTGTGGCCTCATTACTGAGACTTACTAAGAATGTAGATATTTCCCTGGAAGCATGTTTGGAAGTGTGGGAACCCATGGCTGGACTTCTTTCACTGGTGAAACAAGGCAAAATGACTTTTAACTTAACATGAGTATTTAGTCCAGTATCAGTGAAAAGGAGCAAAAACATGCATAATTAACCAGATTGAATGGCAAAAAATATATTTTGAATTGTAATTTAAAAATTTATAGCTAAATTGGTCCTTGGCCCCAGTAGTGAACCCACAGTGTGAAGACCTATTTTGGGGAAGGCCCTATGAATTTTCCCTTTTATCCATGTCCAATGCTTCCCAATAGCCACTACATACAAAGAATGCTCAGATGCTTTAAAAAATTTGGCAAATCGAGCTACCTTATCTCTCAATGTGGCCCAGGGGTAGGGATTAGTTACAGTTGTTAAATTTGGAAAAGCTCCTTGTTTCAATATCTCAGTTTTATGGATAAAGAAAGCAAGGGCCCCAAAAGCTACGTCTCACAAGTGGTTAATGTTAGAACTAGTTCTTTTATACTACATCATACTCTTCAGTGTTGGAGGGGATTACTATATAAGTTGCTCAATAAATGTTTGCTGCTGAATAATAATGATTCTGAGATGAATTTGTCTTGTTATTCCCATCTATGGGAACTGGTTTAAATCAGTGATTCTCAGAGAAGAGGAGGAGGGAGTCATGTGTAGTTTGAAAACAAAGCAGGTCTTTGTCTTACTGCTTTGGTTTGTTTTTAGTGAAGATGTTTACTTTATTTTGAATTTCAAATTACATTAAAAAGAGAACAGGAGATTTTTAAGTTTACTGAGAATGGTTGTACCTGTAAGGGAACTCATGTGTTAGCTTTCCAAAGCTCTTTCCAGGATTTTGCTTCTGTGAATGAAAAATATATTTTTTTTCACTTGCTATTTTTTTTTTTAGTTAAAAATGAAACTAAAAATGAGTGATTTAGGCCATGAAATTAATGGATGAATCATCTAGGAATTAGTTTCCTTTTTATAGGTAAGACAAAAAGGAATTGCAGGTGGAAACAACATATCAATTTATGTCCATCAACTGATGAATGTGAGACAGGGAAACTTAAGGACTCCATAAAAATCTGCTTTTTACTCCTTTTCCTGCTTTTATTCTTGCTAGGACCTGTACCCCCACTTTACACATGCCTCAGAATGCCAGTAGTGTATGTCCTTGTAAGGAACAAGGAGTTAATGATTTCTTTAGAATAGGTAACATTTAAAGAAGGACAAAGTGAGAATGACCAAACGAAACCATCATATGCATATTCCAGACCACCATTAGAGCTAGACATCCCGAAGACATGACCCTCTGTTCCAAGGAATAACACCTCGGTCCTTGTCTTTGTTCTAACTGGTTCCTGGCTGCCTGAGAAGACACATACACCAAACCACAATCTTCAGTAAAAATCTCTAAACCCCAAGCAAAGACCACTCTCTCCTTTCCTTTCTGAGTCTCCCAGACATTCCATCTGTATCTGCTCTGTCTTCTGCTCTCACCCTCTGCTGGCTCACCTTTGATTTCCATCCTGCACAAAGCCAAGCACCCTCTTGGCTGGTCCTATAGGACCCCTTCTGGTCCCTTGGACCCAGCCTGCCAGCATCAAATGGATAAAGTGTGATATGTCTACACTATGGAATATTATTCAGTCATAAAAAAGAACAAAGTACTGATACATGCTACAACATGGCTGAACCTTGAAAATATCATGCTAAAAGAAAGAAGCCAGACACAAAAGGGTGCCTATTGTATGATTCTATTTATATGAAATGTCCAGAACAGGCAAATCCAGAGACAGAAGCTAGGTTAGTGGTAACTCCTACCACAGTTTATGGGTTGGGGAATGAGGTATTACTGCTAATGGATAATATGGGGTTTATAATGGATATGGGACTAGATAGTGTTGATATTTGCATAACATTGTAATGTACTAAATGCCACTTAGTTGTGCACTTTAAAATGAATTGTATTTTGGGGTGCCTGGGTGGCGCAGTCATTAAGTGTCTGCCTTCGGCTCAGGGCATGATCCCGGCGTTCTGGGATCGAGCCCCACATCAGGGTCTTCCGCTGGGAGCCTGTTTCTTCCTCTCCCACTCCCCCTGCTTGTGTTCCCCCTCCCACTGGCTGTCTCTTTCTGTCAAATAAATAAAAAGATAAAATGAATTGTATTTTACAATTAATAAAAAAGGAATCACATCAGTGATCAGTGACATTTCACTATATCAACCCTTTCCGTCTGTCTATGACTTGTGAATAGGGCTAGGCTTTGGGATGAAAGGGCAGCCATCTCGCATATAGTTAATGATTTCTTTTCTTTTCTTTCCTTTTTATGATTTATTTAGTTATTTTAGAAAGAGAGGAGGGGCAGAGGGAGAGAGAGGGACAGTCTTAGCACACTCCATCCTGAGCATTGAGCCTGACGCAGGACTCAATCTCACAACCCTGAGATCATGACCTGAGCTGAAACCAAGAGTCGGATGCTTAACCGACTGCCCCATGCAGGCGCCCCTGCATTTAATGATTTCTATATATCCCAGATATGTATGTACATATATATGATTATTTTATTATTATTATAAAAATGTAGTTCATAAATTGTTATATGTTATAATGTTTTATATATTAATTATGTAATACAGAAATACTAATTTATATATTTACATGTGACATAAAATATATTATTCTATAATATATAACATATAATTATATAATAATAATATGTAATTATATAATAATATATGTATGCTTAGAGGTGGGGATGGAGGGCCATGGTTTATATATAAATGTTTCAGAGAAATTTCTGTTTCTTCTTCTGTAATCTTCTGCAGAGTTATAGATGCTGCCATCTTATTTAAGAGTGAAAAATCTGTTGGAAGAAGGTCTTAGACTGTCTTTTTAAACTCTCACCATTCCCATCATTGACTTGAGGACTGTGTCTATATGTAGAAAAATCAAAAGACTGATTAAAAACAGAAAAGTTTAGATCAAGCCTTAATTTACCTGGATTGCAAGTAATCATGTGGATGGAGTGACAGGAACGCACTCAACAGTCCTGCTGTGTTGTGGCTGGCGGTTTATTCTGCTTCCTTGTGTGGCTCTTGGTTAGACCTGTTCTCTCCTCACTGTTTCTATGCCCCTTTAACAAAAGCCCATTCTCTGCTCACACAAGAAGTTTGTGTTTTGTTTCTTGATTTCTTGATGAACTTTATTTTTGACAATTACTGCACATTTAGTCAACTCTGAGAAACACCTGTTTCAGGGTCGAGGTTGCCTGGGTGTCAGAGGTTATTCATCTGTGTTTTGAAACTGGATGTAAGAGAAAATCAGATGCACACCTTCTTGTGGCATCATTTTAGCAGACTTTTTGTTTCCTTATCTCCTAGATTACCTATTAGAAAAAAATCAAGTGGTCGTTCTTGCTTCGGCAGCTATAACGCATTTTTTTCCTGGACAAAATTATATTGACTCTTATTGGTTACACTTAAAAAAACCTCCAAAGATAGAGTGATCCTCTAAAAGAATATTTATCTTTATTCAAAAATATGATACATCAAAGTGAAGCAGTTACACTTTAAACAAATTAAACATAAAACCTTTTCTTTGAATTCAGAGGGAGGGCAATTTGCTTTAGTTCCCGATCACTCTGGATGCCAAGAATAAGAACCATTCTCATTTTCTTCCTCTATGACCATCAGATATAAAGATGAGAAACTTCAGTCGAGTTTTAATTTTATTCAGAAGCTAAAGCTTCCTCGGTACAATACCTTTTCTTCATTTTATTCTACATCTTGTGAAAGACCTGAATTCAGGGATATTCTTACATTTACCGAGTGTTATAGATTGAATGTTTGTGTCCTCCCCAAATGTTGGAATCCTAACTTCCAATGTGATAGCGTATGAGTGGAGGCCTTTGAGAGGTAATTAGGTCATAAGGGTGGAGCCCTCATAAATGATATTAGTGCCTTTATAAAAGGGACCCCTGAGAGAACTCTCTTGCTCTCTTTCTACCATGTGAAGATACAAGTCTGCAACGCAGAGGACAGCTCTCCCCACACTTGACCATGTTGGCACTTTGATCTTAGACTTCCAGCATCCAGGCTGTGAGAAATAAATTTCTGTCATTTATAAGCCACCCAGTCTATAGTATTTTATTATAGCAGCTTGAACTGACGAATACACAGAATTTGCTTCTTCAGGTCAACTCCAATATAGTTTAAAAAGAATTTGTTTTCTCATCCCTCTTTGTAGATTTCTCAATATAATAATCGTTCAGTGGATAACTTATTCACTTTGGGAATTTTGCTTACTTTTTGTTTACATTCATAATAAAAAATTTCTGACAAAATTTAAAATATTCAACAGAAACCAGCATGATATACAATAATTGTTTATTACTAAGTAATAAACAACTGTGTTTAGAGTGATAATGAAAATAAAACCAACACAAATATGGAAGATCCTCATTTTCTAAAGAAATATATCTTTATTGACTTTTTCCATTTTCTTACAAAGCAGTTAAAAAATTCATTCTTTTGAACTTGCATGCTGTTCATGTTATGATGGTTGCCTCCTAATGAGACTGTCAGTGGAGCTGTAGTAAGTTTCCTTAAGCACCACAGAAGATAATCATTGCTTCGTCCCACTTTTACAGAAAAGAATCCAAGTTTCATTGGATAGAGTATGCTTAGCTCTCTTGAAGAAGATAAGTTTAGTAGATTAATGTCTAATTTACATACAGTAATAAAGACAAACTTTGAATCTTTACAGATTAAATGCCCACTTTATACCATGGTGTAATTGTTTGAATTATTTGTGAGTGTACAGCATATAGATGTAGATGTACTAGATATGTCTATAAATAAAATAGTGCTTTATGGTAACAATATTCTTTGGCTGATTTAAATGCCTATAGTGGACTCTTTTAAAAGACTAAAATGCAAATGGCCCCACTATTATTGTCAATCTTAACACTGAGCTTGTGCGGAAGGTTCCTATACTGTTGACTGTTAGCATCTCCAGGTCCACGATATATTCTCTTGGTCCTGATAGCGACTTCACCAGCACAAGCATTGCACTTACAGGACTTGTTTGCTAAAATACAAGAAAAAGAGGGAGGGAGAGAAAAATTTTTCTTAAATTGGAGTTTCTATTATTTGTGACTATACCTAGTCCTTTAAGAATTAGGGGAAGAATTTTGATGGTAGGACAAAACTCACTACTTAATTCCTTCTTGGTTTCAACCTTTCTTGGTTCTTTTCCCCTTGTCCACACATAGTCATTAGAGGTTTGATTTTCCAAGTTACAGGGACCTGCTTTTTTGGTAGTTTTGTGTTTTCTGTTCATTCCTCTCTGTTAATGTTTCTCTTCACTTTTACTGAGTAATACTAGCTTTTATAGAAACTGTAGTTCAGGTAAGAATGTGATAATTTTTGAACTGGTAAACAAAGTTATCATCTTTCACTTCTTAGCATCATGCATTTGTTTACATTTGACAAAAAGACATGTAAATAGTTAATTTCAATAGAACATAGCAAATGCTAAGATATATGAGGTTATGTAGGTTATGTATGAAGATACATAAAGGTGAAAAATATGGGGAAAAAGAGGAGGGAACTTGAAGCATTGAGGGGAGTCACCACAGATAATTGGAAGTTTTGCAAAGAAGTATATTCAGGAGAACTGGATGCAGTTTCATTTTGCTGAAGAATGTGATGGGTGCTGGAGAGGAGAGGAAGATGAGTTGGAGGGGCAGGTTAGTAGATGTGTGAATCTGAATGCCAGAGGAAAGCAGGGGTAGGGACAGTGGATTAGGATTTAGCAGTCACTTCAGTAGGTGGACAGTAAACCAAGGGAGTGAATGTATATGTGATAAGACTGGATGGATCTGGGAGAGGCCAATATTTAAGGAGTGGGCAGAAGAGAAGCTATTGAGGGAAGCTGAGAAGAAACAGATGATTAAGTGGGAAACAGATGCATGGCCAGCAGTATCCAATAGAGTAGTGAGGCTGAGGGAGACTGGAACTGAAAAATGCCCTCTGGAGTTAGCAGTATGGATGTCATTGGTGGCTTTTTTCAGAGCAACTTCAGTAGGGTAATGGGAAAAGAAGATAGAAGGGTGATAGGAAGTGAGAATGAAGAGACTGTGTTTATAGGCTCTGTTTTAAGAAACTTGGGTGGGAAGGGAGAGCAGAGAGAGGGCAACATCTACATGGAGGCAAGCTGAAGATGTAGGAGGCAGATGGGAGTTTGATGGAACAAGGTTCTAGAGGAGACGGAAAGAAGAATACAGGTGGTGAACTGGCCTTGATTGACAGAAGTTAAAACTTATCTTTGGAAAACTCAAGGGATAAGGTATGAAGGAGGACACATGAACCTAAATTTGTAGTGGGTGAATGGGAAGTTCAAGTAATTCATGTCCGTTGGCCTCAGTGGTTTCAGAAGAATAGGAAGTGCGTCACCTACTGAAAAAGAAGGGTCCAAACTGAAAGGATGTCCAGATTGAACTAACCTTCCTCTCTACACTGGCTCCTTCTTCCCTATCTTAATAAATGGCACCACCACCATTTACTGTTGCTCAAGACAGAAACTTATCTTTGGAAGTTATCTTTGGTGCTTCCTCTCCCTCCACCTCCCTATAGCAAATGACTCACCAAGTCATGTAGATCTTCCTATATCTTCATAAATCTGTCCACTGTTTTTGGACTCACTGCTACCACCATAGCACCCTATTCTCTTGAACTATTAACTGGTCTCTTCATTTCTATTCTTGCCCCACTCTGATCCAGGCTCTGCAGTGCAGCCATGCATCATTTTTTTAACATGAAAGTCTGACAGCATCTTCTCTACCTGAAACCTTAAAATGATCTGTAAGGCATTCTGTGGTCTAGGCCCTGCTCATCTCTCCAGGCTCCTCTCAAGCCACTCCACTGGCAGCACTTGGGAGTTTCAGACCAAATGGGCTGCTTTTTATTCCTTCTATTTGCTAGTCTTTAATTTTTAGTCTTCAGCTTAATTCCACTTCTTTCAGAGGCTTCTGAACACTCCTATCTTCTTACTGGTTGGTTTGGTAGGCACTCATGAGCACTTGCAACTCCCTATTATAACATTCAGCATACTTGTGAGCATTTGCTCAATGTCTTGACCATGAGCTCCACTGGGTCAGGAATTGGCTTGGTTTTATTCACTGTTGTGTCTCTAGGACCCAGAATGATGCTTGACCGTTGAAGGTAATAGTAATACCTCGAAGGCACTAGCTGAATTAATTCATTCATTTAAAAATATTTTTTGAGCACCTGTTAGGTGCTAAGTATATTCCTTGTGCTGAGTATAGAAGAGTGAACAGACAGGTAAAGTCTGCTCTCATTACACCCACACTGTAGATCACACACATAGACCAATGAATACTATGCAAAGTGGTGATAAGGGCTATGAAGAAAATAGGCTCAATAAGGCGTAGATACTGGGTGGCATGGATGGGGAGGATGGTATTCTACCTTCAATTTTATGTACTACTTCTTTATTGTATGTCTTCTTCTCTAAGGAAGAAGGTTTTCTCAGTACTCTCCCAAAAAGAATTAATGAAAATCCTATATTCTGCAGATCCTTCAAAGATCCGGTCCAGTATCCTGACCATAAAGAAACATTCTTTAACTGTTCCAGCCAACATTAATTCTTTGATGTCTTGGACCATGGAATTAAACAAAAAATTGTTCCCTCCCCCCATATATGTTAACTTTTGCCCCACGTAATATTTAAAGCTCTTTAAAATAAGAAAGTATGTATTACACACACCTGGCATGGGGCTGAGCATATAATAGGTGCTTAATTAAGGCCTGATTGATTCTTATGCATCAAATGCCCTCTACACAAGTGGATTTTCAGGAGAGAAATTTTGTAGGATTTAACTCAACTAATTCTTGAATTACATGATAAGAAATAATCTTAAAATGACTTTTTATTTCAAATAGTTTTTGTTTCAAATAACTTAATATTTAACTCTGGGATTAGCAAAATTGCCAATGTTTTATATCATTCATGGAAAAAAAAGATTTTATTTAAGAAAAACACTGTGAGAATTTATATTTGAAAATATCGAGTCGATAAATGCACTGATATGAATCATAAAACTTTTAAAGTGCTATGTTTATTGCAAGGAAAATAACATGCTGGAACTTTGCTTAACTGTTTGCTGATTATGCTAGAAATATTATTTTCTTAAATTATAGCTAAAAGTTCAAAGTGGAAAACTATTTTTAAAAAAGATTTTGAGATGAACCTATTTTATTGCCATGGGTACAAATAATGTTATTTGTTTGGGCTAAAATTATTAAATTGGTATTATCTGAACTGTGTGAAATTCATTTAGAGTGAGCTTCTTACAAATATCTAGTATATTTCAAATTTAAAGCATCAAATGTTAAAGTTTATTCTTAGCTATTAGAAAAAAAGAACAGTAATAAATTTGGGGTTGGATTTTTCTCTTCGGAAGTTGGTCATGAGAAATTAATCATTTCTAATTTACTGGCAAAGAATCAGAATCACATAATTCTGGAGTTGGAAGGGAACTTAATATATCAAAGAACGGGATAAACACGTAAACATTAAAAATCTGTAAACTTTACCACAAGGATGAATTTCCCAATTTACTTTTCATGTTCTTAAAATGAAATATTGACTTTAAAATTTGATTAAAATGAAGAGTGCCCTAAGGAGTTTTGAGAAAATTGTAACTGGATGAATAACATCCTTAGCGTGAAACAGTTACCGGAACCCTGCAAACTGCTTGGTGGGGTGCCATCATTTGCACATGAAGTGGTGAGCCGTATTTAAAATATGTCAGAATTTTCACCTAAAATGAACTTGCTGAGATTTTGCCTGGGGCCTGGAAGGCTGAGGCACTGGAGTCAGGGAGATCTGCTTGGAAGCCCTTGGAGGGATGAGGGGGTACTAAGAGTTAAGGAAGAGAGGCAGGGGTTTAAAGGTTTAAAGGAAGAGAGGCAGGGGTACAGGGAAGGAAAGATAACCATGAAGAAAGAAATGGCAGAATTCAGAGAAAGATTTCATATAGGCAATGAAAGAAATGGAAAACACAAAGGTGACCTCACATTGTCTGCCTAGAAGTTTGCAAGAAGGGTACAACTACTGGCACATTTGGTGCAGGGGGTTGGGGTCATTGCTCAAGGACTTCCAGGTTTCAGTTTTGGTGTGAATGTAAATTATCTTTTAACAACAAGGAATTTATGGTTTTTGAAAAGCTCTCCATGAATTATTTTTTCTATGTACAATTAAATAACTATCACTGATTTGTGGTATCTATTTGGACTGTGTGTGTATGTGTGCGTAGACTTGTGTTTTGCTGGTCACACACAACTCCATTAGAGTCTTCAACCTGGTATCTGAGTGACTTTAGAGAAGCTACTATATCTGAGTCTCACTGTTCTGTAAAAATGCAGATGAAATATTTAGTATCTATCTGACAGTGTTACCAAGAGGATTAAATGAGATAATGCACACAGGAAGACCTTACACAATGCTTCACATAAAAACTTAAATGTTAGCTTTTCTTCCAAGTGAATACTGCCAAACCACAGCAACCTTGCACCTCTCCCAACAGCTATGGCTGCCCTCAGGGTACTACTCACCCTTAGGTAGAACTCTCCATTTTCATTTCCAGATTTAATCCGAAAAGTATTGATGGTGTTGGCATAAATGGTTGTGGCCTGTATCTGGAAGATGTCTGATGGCACAGACCTATCGGATCGGATGCTCATGTACTTGTAGACTATAGACTGGGGAAGTTCTCGGCACACCGCATTTGCGACTGGGCAAACACATCGGCTGCAGAGGAAAACAAAAGTATTTTCCAGTTTAGTGTGGGAAGACCAGAAGGTTCTCACTTTCAAAGGCTCTGATTTTTCTTACTTCTCTGATGTTAGAACATAGGGATCTTGACAAGGATTTCGTGGGTAACAACGGAAGCCGCCATGATAATTCCAACACATTTCATCTTCCCGACATTCATTTGTGGTCTCACACTCATTTATATCTGTAAACGCAGAGGGTCAAAGAATTTACCCACCTAGGTAAATTGTGATAACACTTCATAGCTTCACTTCTTGTGCTGCACTTCCTCTGGACAGTGTAATCCACTTCCAGAGCATCAAGTCTCCACCCGCATCCCCTGCTTACCAAAACAACACCTCTAGGCTTTACCTCTCTTGGAAGCTCCTGAGTCAGTCAAATGCCCTCTCCATTGGTTCTGCTTGCTGCTTTCCCAGCCAGGAAGGCCCTCCACACCCCAACCATGAAAATCCCGTCTAACCAGCACACTTCAAGGCCAAATTGAGATGCCTCTTCCTTCCTGCAGCCTTCAAACCCTCTAGGCAGAATTTATTCTGCTTCTAATCTTCCAGTGCACTTATCCATCTCTTATTTAGTTCCATTTTATTTTATAATTAACTATTGCCGTATCTATATTCTTAACTAAATTACAATTTCCCCGAGGGCAAGAATTGGTGTCTTTCACTTTTATATAAGCATGGTCAATGGCTAACATTTGGCTTTGAATTTAACAGATGAACAATAGGTGCTTGATAAAAATATCATAAAATGACACATACTAATCTGTCTGGAATGACTCAGCTACATCTGTCCTCAATTAAATGCAATGAACTCAGGTCCTACTCAGTCTTGTGTCTAAAAGCACATTAAACTTAGCCCAGATCCCCATACAACCTGAATCTGTCTAGATCTGTTCCACCTTGGGTGGCATAGCTATTTAGAGACAGTGTGGAAGAAGAGGAATTAAAGAAAGGGCTGTGGTGAGAGGCAAGCCAGAAAAAGGCAGTGCAGAAAGCCAGAAGGGGAAAGAGTCCCAGAAAAAAGAGGACTGTAGAAAGGTCAGGCTGGACAAGGACTGATTTTGGATTTGGGAAATAGGAGCCTCCAGATGACATCTGAGAGAACACTTCCATTAGAGAGCCATTGTATTTACTACTAGAACAACAACAATGAAAATTATATTAGTATTCACATCCCTAGCTATGTCTACCTCCCTTTACATTTGAATAACGACTGAGATTTTATCCATTATAAGCCTTTTCTGAATCTTTCCACTTCATAACCAGATACTTTCATTCATTAACTTATTTATTCCATAAGTAATGTACTGAATCCCTGCTGCAAGCCAGGAATGGGCTAGTTGCTGGGGTTCAATCTGTTTTTCCTATCAGAATTCTCATACCCCATGTTCTTTTGAGGGGGGCCTTTATTGCTTTCTGCTTTGCATTATTGAAACCCTTCTATTAGCTTATAAACTTCTTTAGGGCAGAACTACAGTATCCATCTTTATATCCCTTTATTACCTAGCATTAATGGACTCAGGGGCACCTGGCTTTTAAGAAATATTAAAATGAATAGGTTGTTCTTCACAGAAATCATGTAGACATAGATGAGAACGATATTATCTCTACATGACATGGAGGAAAAACAAATAAGGGTTAAGTAAGTGGCTCAAGTTCATACAGGTAGTGACAGGCATCTTTCCACTGTAAGGTACTACATCCTCTAAATGAAAATAATTCCATGCCTTGTGTTTGGAGGAAAAAAAAATTCTTTTAGCTTCCAAACTGGCCAGAGCTATCTGGAACTCAAGAGGAGACTGGAAAAGTTTCCAAGAGTTTCCAAGAGTCAGTTTTACAAAGTGTCTTCTTTTGGACTGGCTATGGCTAAAGAAAGAATTTAGAAGAATTTAGATTTCTTCTCTTAGAAGAAATCATAATTGACTTGTTCTTTCAATATTCTTCACTTCTCTGAAAAATAAAGATGCTGTGAGCTACAAGGAAAACTAAGACCGGTCTGTTATATGGAAACCAAGAATGGCAAAAGGAAACTTTATGTAATAATTTCAGTTATTACTTCCATTAATTTAGAGTCTAGCATAATCAATATCTTAATCATTCTGGAATGTTTTTCAGGAATTATTAATAGTATTAAAATATTTGATGAATGTGTGTCTGTGTGTATGTATATCCTCTCTCTGTCTCTGTTTCTCTGTCTGTCTTCTTCTCTGTGGCCTCCCCCATCACACCCAAACACACACAGAGTTTTCATTTTTGCAAGGTTGTGGAAATGAGAACAGTTATTTCATCCTCAAAATAAGCCTTTTGGGTAAAAATAAGAATCCATACTCTTTCAGTTTTATTTTAGTCTATGGATGAGGCTTGGAAGAGATAATTTTAGTGGAGAAAACCATTTGCTTTGTATCTTAAAAGAATGTTAAGTCTCTCTCATAAAAAAATGTTTTGGCTTAACCAAACATTCTGGAGCTGCATATCTTCAATATATAACACTCATGAATCCTTTATTTGCAATTCCAGTACATTTTTCACCTTTAATTGTAACAGATATGTTTCCATATACATAGAGTAGAAAGGTAAGATTCCACTGTATGTTAATTTACTTCTGTCTTTTGCTGAGTACCAAATCCAATTTATGATCAAAAACAAATAGACATTTATTTGAAGGACTCCAGGGAAATTGGTTAAGATATCCCACTGGCTAACATTTTCCTCCATGTAATATTCATATTAAAAGTCTCAGGCTTCAGAAAATAAAATCATCGGAATGCAATGTTTTCCCACAATTAACATTAGAGTCTCTAGGAACCTGGAAAGGGATATAAAGGTGTTCATTGTGCAATGAATGGCATTCTGATTATGCCCATACTTAGTGGTTGGAGTCTAGTTGAATGATCATATGCATACTATAAAATTCCGGGTCCTGGGTGTTCCTCTGAGTTAATGTTCTCCTGTAAAATCATGATGTAGACTAGGAGACCCTAGTGTCTCCTTTCCTTGATTTTTTTCCGTTCTTAAAGGATTTTACTGGCCTTGTATGTCCTTTCTTAGTTCTGATTAAAGAGGACTCTCTAGGGCAGATTTGCTACTAGTCACTTACATTGCTAAATAAATTTTATGAAAACATCTTGGATTGTAAGGCTTTATAGTTTATAAATAATTTTTATGTATATTATCTCATTTCATGCTCACAAGTTCCTTTTCCAAATGAGAAAGCTGAGGCTTAGAGACATTTGATAATTTGTTCAAGATTATACAGATAGAAGGCAGTACAGCTAGGACTCAAACAAATTTTCTGTCTTCAAGTTCAGTCATTTTTTCCCACTCTTTCACTGCTTTATGTGAATGTAATTGTCTAAACTAGCTTTTCTAGGATTAACTATACTTTTGGTTTTATCTGAGCAGACTTTTCCCTGTTAAAGAAATTTGAAACTACATGTAGCACTGAAGGTGTGTAGGTATGAAGATCACCTGAATGTTTATTTTAAAACTGGACCCTAATATATTAGCTATTTTTGGATCAATAGTTTTTTTGCTGAAGAATTCAAGCACATTTTAATACACGTGAGGCTGATTTTCTCAGCACCTAAATTACTGCCCAATTCATAATCTTGGTGTTTTAGAGGATATGAGACTGGTTTGAGGTTTGCCTAACCCACATATTAAGTTTATTCTCTAGACTCAAATTCACAGTGAAATATTTTAATAATTGAATCTTTCTGGGCAGGTCATTAGAAGATGTATATCATAGAGATTATGTAGGTTATATAGAAGAGATAATCAATATTTTATTAAAATTATTTATGACTTAAGAAAGAAAAATAGTTACTTTAAGTTTTTAAAAAGTCAGTGTTAACTGAATAATTCCCTTTTTATGAGATGTGCATACTGCATGATGAGCAAGGGAAAAAAGAGCTCAGATTTTATTCAAAAGGGAAAAAATGAAAGTCTATGGTAGAGCATCCTGTAACTTTCTCCCTGCTTTTTCTGGTTAAAAATGAACACTTAACAGATATGAAAACAATAAACTTACCCTGACAGGTTCTACTTCTCACCACTTGGTATCCCTGGGGGCACATACATGAAAATTTCCCAGGTTCATTGACACATTGATACTGACACAGGTAGCTTGAGGTTCTGCATTCATCAATGTCTGTTGAATCAGACAAGAGCAGGGACACAGAGTTGAAAAACTTATAGGTCACTCCTTTGTATTATTTGTAAAGATAAGGTAAGAGGGTAAAAATACCACAAACTCTAAAACAGAAATATAATACTTTGAAAAAAACTCAAGGGAAAATTCTATAATATCAGCTCATTTCCTCTAGAAATTCACCAAAGAGTTTTGCTTACAATCAGTTTTACTCAATCATTGCTGAGAGTTTGGCAAATCTTGGACCTAACCATACCGACTGAGCAGACTGAATGAATTGGGAATTCAGAGGAAGAATGCTTTGCATTTCTCAATGGTAATGTCCTTACAGTTTGCTCAGAAAGGCAGAGGCAGCTGTCCAGAGCCAGCCCCTCTTGGTTTTGAACATAGTGGCATGATATGAGGCCTCTCTGGGTGGGGTGTGACCTTTGTGGCCCCAAGTAAAGCTGGGAGGAAGTCAGAGACATCAAGTGTCAATGGCATTCCCCTCAGGATGTCTTATGCCTTCCGAATTGCACAGTGGAACATGCACGGGCAATGGACTCTGAAGGTCATCCTTCCAATTAAATGGCCCTCTTTTTACTCATGTGGAAAGTGAAACTTATGAAATGTGTCCAAGTCACACAGTGGCAGGAGAAAGACTAGAGGACAGGTCTCTTGGTTTATATTCTAATGTTCTTGACACGTAATTAGCTCTCTTCAAATTTAAATGTGCATACCAGTCACCTGGGATTCTTGTTAAATGCATCATCTGACTCAGTAGGTCTGGTCTGGAGCCTGAGATCTGTATTTCTCCCAAATAGAGACAAAGAGGTGTCAACGCTGCTGGCCATCAGATCACTTTGAGAAGCAAGACACTAGAACACCCCTTCTAATTATTAGACGCAGCCTACATCTAATATTTTAGTTATTTTGTTCCTTCTCCTTTTTCTTGATAACATACTAAAAAGCCAATGTTATAATTGAACTTAATTAACTGGGTTTCAAAATAGAATTTCCATGGTGAAAAATTTGTTTTCATAAACAGGTACATAATTGGATAAAGCAACAGCAATTATACAGATTGAGCTGTTATTACAAATTATTTGGAAAGTATTTTACCTTCACAGTTGAGCCTGTCACTGCTCAGCTCGTATCCTTGATTGCACTGACAGATGAATGAACCAAGAATGTTGTAGCATTGCTGAGCACATTGATTGCTAGCATCACATTCATTTATATCTGAAAGGAAACATTATATATATTTATATATCTATGTCTTAAAACATATCCTTGCTGTTTTGTACCAGTGCCATCTAATGATAAGTGAATGATTCCCGGGTTGGATTCTTTGCCCTGCAGAAGCTCACTGGAGAGCATCCATTCAGGTTTCATATTTGTTGGAATAACTTCAAACGTTTATCATGCACTTCTTTTAGAAAAACCAGAATATTTCTTTCTGGGAATGACAGTTAGTTTTGTGTTTGATGAATCTTTCCAAAAGAATTTAATGATTCTAATAAATATACATTCCAGTATCTATTTTCTTTTATTGTTGTTCAGATGCAAAGTGCCAAGTCTATAAATAATTGATATAAGACATTCATACTGATACCGTCTCTCAGCATGCTGTGGTGAAGATTTATCTGTGCTATTTATTACTTTTTAAATGGGTTCTGTTAAATTCCATTACAATTATAACATAAGCCGTTGAGACCCATAGAGAGTTTTGCAATGCTCTAAGGCACTGAAAATATTGTGAAAAGGCATTTTTCCTGTACTAGATTCTTTCCATGTCATGCCAATCTTAAAATTGTGTGCCGTGACACTGCATTCTGAAAGGGGAGAAGAAGCATGTAAAAATCAGATGCACTTTCAGTGGAAAATTTATGTACTTGAACTTACAGTAACCCATTGGCACCTTCATCATTTATATCACACACTGTTGACTAATTGGTGTGTGTATATCAATTGATCTGTAGTTTTTTATATTTTTGATACACCCACAGAGAAGAACAAAAACCAAGGTTAACAAAGTTTTCCATTCACATCTTGATGTGTTTTAAGAAACAGATTGGTTATTGTCTTTTCAGCTCTATTCAGGGAAGATAATGGAAACCAGTTCACTCAAGAGCACAGAAAACCAGAAATACTGCAACATACCCTGACATTTGTTTTGGAGACAGAAACCAGTCAGTATGGCAGTTCCCCCAAATCTTACCTACGCAGGTATAGTTGTTTGCAGCCAGCTGAAACCCAGGACTGCACTGGCAATAAAATGATCCTGGTGTGTTCACGCATCTTTGGTGGCAATATGGAGGGATGGCGCATTCATCTATGTCTGGGTTATCAGGCACACAAAGAGAACCACGTTATTGACTATCCATAGCTGTTAGCTCTATATTTCTCAGCAGAACATTATCTAGAAAACCTAGCTGGAGAAAAATCTCATTTTAAAAGTAATTCTCTCTCTTTTTAAATTAGGGTTTATTTTTTAAAAATATACTTTGGTTTGCATTCTGCAGTTGAGTGAGATGTTAAAAATAAGATTTCATAAAGCTGGTTGAGTGGGTTGAGATTTAAAGAGAGAAAAGCAATGAAGACTATTTCACATATATATGAGAATATATTTGTTAGTTCTGGGATCTAGAAGATTATCTGTATTGACAGAAGTAAAAAAGGATTATGGAAGAATAGACTGATGTAGCATAAAACTAAGAGAAAGGAGGCGTGGTCTGCCGCTCAGCTGGTGACATTGGCCAAGTCACATAAATGTTTGGTATCTTGGTTTTTCCTTTTGTTAAATGTGGATAGTAATGCTTTCTATGTGTATCCTATGAATTTTCTGTGAGAATCAAATGAAAGAGCACTGTGGAAGGAGTAGGATGCTAAACAAATGACCTCTTGGGAGCGCCCTCTGACACTCTGATGAAGTGTTCCAGGCTGTGTTCCTCTCAGATAAATATTTCCAACTATAGGACGGTCAGTTGAGAACTTGTGGAGTAGGATTAACATCTTAGAGGCATAATAAAATTTCATGAACTCTACACTTTATGACAACTCTAACACGGTGTGTGTAATTTAAAATAACAATTGTGCATGTACAATGTTAAGACTGTAGTGACACTACCTTATGGTAAAAAATGAAAACAAAACAATACTTTACGCTGAGTTCCTCTAACTAAAACTGTGGGAGGTGGTATGCTCAAGTGGCCTCAGAATAACCTGAGATGAATCTTTGTTCTGGCGATTACTAGCATGGTCTTAACCTCTCAGAGCTTCCATTTCCTCTTCTGTAAGTGATAATATAGCAATGTGGTACACTTGTTGGAAGGATAACATGAAAGTATATAGGCAAAGTTCTTCACAAAAAACAGGTAAAAATAAATGGCAGCTATTATTAATAGGCTACAAAATATATTTGGTTTCACTTGAATATGGAAATAAATGGTAATGACATGGTCATGGCTTTCCACCTCATTTATTGAGGGGTCTGCTCAAGTGTCATCTCAGGGAGGTCATCTCTGTCCATCCATATAAAATGGCTTCTTCTGTCCTCTTTTCCTGCTTTGTAGCCATTTTTCTTTTTTTGTAGCCATTGACACTCCTTCACATTGTATTATGTGTTTATTTGCTTCTTATCTGTCTCCCTCACTATAATGCATGGCAGATAAGACCTGTCTCCTCTTCAGGTGAAGGTAGAATATTTTTGTGTCTGTTCACTGCTGTGTACTTAATACCTGGAACAGGGTATGGCATAGTAGTGCTCGATAAATATTAGTCAAATGAATGTAAACTTTATGCTAATTAAGAGCAATTTTAGCGTAGTTCTTCCTTGTACCCAGTATTATAGCCAGGTGCCAGTGTTGACAGCTGATTTGTATAAATGGTCCCTTCTAATAGCTCCATGAGGGACATGATTCCGTAAAATGTGTTTGTTTACCATGAAGGCCCAGCACTTAGAACAGTCTCTGATACACAGTCAGCCCTCAGTAAATACTTGATGAATAAATGATTCATGTCTTCTCAACCAGTGAACATCCATTGAGTCATTGTTATTTGTAAGCACTGTGTTTGGCACTTCAGTTTTATAATGATGATAATAAATACGTACAGTATACCCTGTCTAGCATGGAAGAAAGGCATGAAAACACATTATTGCATGGAATGGTAAGATCAACAGTAGAAAGCTATACAAGGGACAGAAAGAACACCATTCCACTCAAGGTGTGACCTGCTGACCACTGTTGGCCCAGGGACTATTTGGACCAGTCTGCAACAAATAATTACAGAAATTGAGAATATGTGTTTAGGAATAACAATTTGTGTTACTACAACATTTTTATTATACTTTATAGAAGTATTGATATGCAACAGACTGGAAATTTATAAAAAAAAAAAAAGACTCATCAAGGTTTGAGAAGCAGTGACATAGAGGAGGGAGTAACTAATCATGTCTGGGTAAATCATGGAAGACTTCCTAAAGGAAGTGACCCTGAGCTGGGATTTGGAAATTGAATAGGAGTTTTCCAGGGCTGCATGTTCCTGGTGCTAAAAGAGCTTATGTAGAGGCACTGAAGTGTGACACTGTGTGATGTATGTGGGGAACTATAACTAGTGGACAAGGCTGCAGTGTAGTATTTTTGGGGGAGAAGGGTGTTCATAGAACAGAGCTGGTCTGATGGAGGAAAACCTTATATGCTCTGTTGATGAATGTGGAGTTGGTTCTGTGGGTGAGGAGAACAGCAGGGAAGCCACATGATTAGATCTGAATTTAAGAATGTTTCCTCCTAGGTGCCTGGGTGGCTCAGTCATTAAGCGTCTGCCTTCAGCTCAGGTCATGATCCCAGGGTCCTGGGATCGAGCTCTGCATTGGGCTCCCTGCTCAGCGGGAAGCCTGCTTCTCCCTCTCCCACTCTGCCTGCTTGTGTTCCCTCTCTCGCTATATCTCTCTGTCAAATAAATAAAATCTTAAAAAAAAAAAAAGGAATGTTTCCTCCTGACATATCATATAGGGCTATAATCATACATTTTATACCCTTTAATTTTTCCCATAGTAGGTTGAGTTAGTTCTTTTTCTGTACCTTTTATACCCTCAATTGTTTATTTTCCTGACTAATCCATTGGGCAAAACTTTGGTGCCTGTAGAGTTTTCCACACAATCTTCTCCTAAATCACAGCTTCAGTCACACAAAGCCTGGCCCTTCCTCAGAGGCTGGGCACTCACCCCAGCACCTGGGCACAGCCCCATGGCGGGCAGAACTGGGCCAGGGCCCATGAGGAGCTCAGTGTTGAAATCCTGACATCAACAGCGAACATTCTTGGGTGAAAATTAATGCTAGCTTCCTGTCCCCATGTTCTTATCCTCTGTTTCAAAGAGGAAACAAGGACTTTTCACTGATGTATGTTAAAAGGTAGTATGTAAATCGCTATCAATATCATATGGATACAATTGACACAGGGAGTCAGTAAGAAAGTTTTACTCCTAGTGCTGGACCTCATGACTGAACCCAGAACACATTTACTTTTTACTGTTTACTTCTCATTTGCCAGTCAGCCTCCTCATACTGTGTTCTTCCAGGCGTTAAAAAAAAAGCACAGAATATCTACTTGCCAGGCACTTTTCAGGTTCTGGGGAGACAGAAGTGACACAAACCAGACCTGGCTCCTGCTCTCAGGTAGCTTAAGTAGAGCTCTCAAGTAGAGGCATGCACTGTACTTGGCTTTGCATTCCCAACACTGTACCCACATGCAACATAACAAATGTTTAATACATGTCTGTTAACTCATCACACAATGATGGCACACAGCTCGTTGCAACTCTAAGCACTCACACGCATGAGCTCTTGAGTATCTGTCATTTGTCTAAAGCCTCAAAGTGAGTGAGGGGTAGAGCTGGGATTTGAACCTCACCATGTGCCCTATAAGCTATGCTATTTTATGAACCAGTGACTGAAGGTCACATCATCAATGTTTTGGCGCTATGGCCCCCAAAAAGCTAATTTAAAATTATTTTCTTGGTGCTTTTGTGGTCCCATTCATACTCTAAATTTTTGCTTTTGCTTAGTCTAACATGTAACCAACACTTTGATATCCAGAATATGTTCACCCTTTAAGGTTAGCTCTTTCTTGTTAATGTGGAAAATGGATCCGTAGTCAATGAAAGAATAAGCAGTTGTTAGCTATCATTCTCCAAATAAATATGAGTGCTTTGTTTTGAATGACTGAGGTTTAAACAAATAAGAAGAGGTTTAGGACAGGATTTTGCTTACTGCTCTGCTGTACTTACCTACACACTGTTCTCCTCGCTTCTGGTACCCTGGAGGGCACTGACAGGCGAAGGAGCCTCGTAAATTGATGCACACTTGGTCGGCTCTACAGTTGTGAGTCCCGGCAGTGCACTCGTCTATGTCTGGTAAAGACAGCCATCACAGAGTTTGAGTTGGTTGTGCAGATGCTACTATTTCCTCCATTTAAAAAAACCCGGAGAAGTCTAGTTGACACATAAGTGACATTAGTTTCAGGTGTACAACATAGTGGTTCGACAACGCTATATGTTACGTTACACTCACTCCAAGTCTAGCTACTATCTGTCACCATGCAATGATACTATTGCAGTATCATTAACTACATTCCCTATGTTGAATTGCCATCATACTTTTTTTAAGAAATAAATTTTTTACTTTATTCTTAAAACAATACTCTGTAATATTATTATATTAGAAATGTTTAAAATGATAAATGATTTCAAGTGTTCAGAAAATAATTTCATAGGTTCCGGTGTGTACCACTCAGATTTAACACATGCTAACATTAGCCATGCTTGCCTTGGCTTACTTTATTTTCGGAAATGAAACATTCGAGACATAGCTAAAGCCTTACTGTATTCTCATCTCTTTACCTACCCACCTACAACTATTCTGGCAGGTGTGAATCCTTCCCTGAAATTACATCCATCCATTAGATTATACATTGCATCCATTAGAATATACGGTGTTGTTTTGTGTGTTTTAAAGTGTAAACAAATTATATAATACTTGCTTTTTCTACCCAATATGTTGTATTTGAGATAATTTATGTTGACAAGTCTCTAAAGATCTGTGCAGTAACCAGATATAAATCAAACTTTACTACTGTGCATTTCCTGTTGCCTTTTTTTTTTTTTTTAACTTTAATAGGGGTGCCTGGGTGGCTCAGTTGGTTGAGCAAATAATTATTGATTTTGGCTCATGTCATGATCTCAGGGTCGTGGGATGGAGCCCTGCATCAGGCTCCACGCTCAGTGTGGAGTCTGCTTGAGATTCTCTCTCCCTCTCCCTCTGTTCCTTCCCACCATCCCACAAGCCGCCCCCCGCCAATAAATAAATATATCCTAAAAAAAAGAAAACAAACCTTTTGGGGTGCCTGGATGGCTCATTCAGTGAAGCATCTGCGTTCAGCTCGGGTCATGATCCCTGGGTCCTGGGATAGAGCCACATGGGGCTCCCTGCTCAGCGGAGAGCCTGTTTCTCACTCTCCCTCTGCCCCTCCACCCCCCTGCTCGTGCTCTCTTTCTCTCTCTCAAATACATAAATAAAATCTTAAAAAAAACCAAAACCTTTCATTGAAAATTTCAAAATGCAAACGATTCAACTTGATCATATTCCTTTAGGAGAGATAGACTGGTGTAGTTTAAAATACATATTTTCCCAAAACATTTCATTTCAGTTTTAAAAAGATATTTCCCCAAAGCAGTTCTATAATTTACTAAATGTGTCCTGAGGAGTAGGTAGATTATAGTTTTAGAAAAGTAAAAAATGCTCAGTCATAATATAATGAATCTGTTATAATGAATTTCTTTGAGATCTAAGTGTGATATGAATTTGTGCATGTGCATTCATATTACAGTAATTTATAAGTGAAATCTAATTTTGCCTTTTCAACATTACCTTTGCATTCAATTAACTCTCTCCCATTATGAAGTTAAATAGGTGAGTTAAGAAGATGAAAGGATTACGTGATTTTGGCATTCTTCAACAACTGAAGAGTCTAGGCTTTGTTAAAAAATATCATCGAACTTGGAATTCCTAGATGACAAATTTTCATAAAAACTGAGAGCCTTAGATCATCACTGTGGTAAACCCAGGGTGGTGCTTTGGAACAAGCAGTGGGCTAAAATTCAATACAAAAGATGAGCCATCAGTAATTAGAATGTATTCCTCAATTCCTGCCTTCCCTTAAAGAAGCTCAGAGAGTGGCTCCTACTGTGTTGCCTTTCAACTCTATTTCCAGGGAGAGCTGCTGCACTCACTCAACCAATGTAAGAATGTAGGAGGTTCCTGTAGTAAGACAGTTGTCCTCAGATAGTGGCTTTGAACAATAACAGGATAACAGAGATTGCTTCCAGAAGAAAGAGGGAGGGGAGGTGAAAAATACTCGAGGGATGTATGGCCGTTTATTGGATAATACCCTATAAAAGCATCTACTTAACATAATTCTTTGAACCTGGTTTCAAAGTTTTGGTGAACTTTTTGTGTTGTTTTTTATTTTTGTTTTGACATCCATTGTCATCATCATTATTTTCAAATCAGTGATTCTAACTCTGTCCTTGTAAGGTACTATGCAGAGGTGCCACGATCTTGCTTTGAAATTATCTGCTCTTTTTTGTGTCTTTTATTATATTCTCATATGCACTTGATGAAAACATTTCTACTGGGGTTTCCTTCAGAGCTTTATGACTCGCTAATGCAGAAATGACAGCAGAATTCCTATTGTTTTATGTCAAGAGCATCTGCCAGCATTTGCAGTGATAACAGCCCTGAGAGATACCGAAATGTGAGATTCAGATGTGGCAAGTTTCCTCAGTACATGCTGGCAGAAGATCAAGGACTGGGGCTGGCTGCTGCATTTTCTGAGGGAGGCCTCACCAGTGACTGCGGCTTTTCTTTCCGAGACCTCTCTGCAAACCGCCTCCACCCCATCGCGTTCCTGATGTCCTACAATTTCCTTCCTACTTTCTTGCTCAGGTCTAAGGCTCTTTGATAAATAGGCTAACATTTCCAGTGGACTTAATATATCATTAAATAAGTTTTAAATATAAACATTGTGCTACCTGGGCCTACTCCTTTTTAAGAACCAAGTCCATTGACCTTCTGAGAAAGATCATCGAATATAAGTATCAGGTCAGTTAAAATAATTTAATAATAAAAAAATACCGCTGCCTCCACTGCCACTATATTCTTTTCCTTTCTCTATCAAAACAAACAAACAAATAAAACTGCAATAGGACTCACCACACCTAACACCGGTAATATTTTTAACACACTTTGTAAATACTTGGACTCACTTTAATTTTTAAGTCTTTTGGATGGGAAGCTTCCTGAAATTCAATAAAACACAATTGCATGAAATCCCCTTCAAGAAATTATTCCAAAGGAGTTGAGTGTGTGCTTTGTCATATACCCAAAGCTGGGTCTGCTAGGAAATGAACTGACTACATTTTCATTTACAGTTTCTCCAACTCAAGCTGAGACTATTTATCCCCTCCCTTGCTCTTAGCAGTTTATCTAATGCTGAAGGACACAGAGTCAGATAGGATTTCTTTGAACTATCTTTGACCATACTGTCAATTCATACCATTATCTAAATAACACAATTCTATTATTTTAAAAGTTATACTTTGAGACCCTGTTATTACTTACTCACAAAGCATTATGAGAAAGTCATGTAAGAATTGTTGCACATTGTTAAACTGTCTTACACTTTTTTTTAAAGATTTTAATTAATTTATTTATTTTTTTAAAAGATTTTATTTATTTATTCGACAGAGATAGAGACAGCCAGCGAGAGAGGGAACACAAGCAGGGGGAGTGGGAGAGGAAGAAGCAGGCTCATAGCGGAGGAGCCTGATGTGGGGCTCGATCCCAGAATGCCGGGATCACGCCCTGAGCCGAAGGCAGACGCCCAACCGCTGTGCCACCTAGGCGCCCCTAAAGATTTTATTTTTTAAGTAATCTCTACACCCAACATGGGGCTCAAACCCACAACTTGATCTGAGATCAAGAGTCGCTCGCCCCACTGACTGAGCCAGCCAGGTGCCTCCACGCTTGTTTTTTCTACTCGTATGCGTTTCAGTTGTCTTAAACATCAGAGAGTTAACGTGGTAAGTCAGTAAAGCATACATGTATGTCAGAGACTTGAAGCAGAATATCCATTCCTATGCTGGTACACCAGAAGACCCTGATTTCCCCAGGCTTTTCGTTTATGAAAGGCCTCTGTGGTGGGAGTATCTCGAATGGCAAAAGCACTGCTTTATCTTAAGGGAAATGATGCGGGTCAGCCATGATTTTCCTTGTAATCTAGGAAAAAGTACTCCGGGGAGAGGAGTTTTTGTTTTGCTTTTAAACTATCTATAATTTATCCTCGACAGTGAAGCTCACCAGGTTCTTAAGCAATCAGTTAACACATTCCCCGGGCCCTAGCCCTAAGCTCTTTGAGGATGGGGTCTACATCTTACTTTTTTCTGTATTCCTAATGCCTAGCAGAGTGCATGAAACATCGTGGGTTTTCAATAACTGTTTATTCATAAAATGGATGAGTGAATGATAATCATTTGCTGGAACCGATGCCTAGAGTTTGAGAGAAGTAAGATCACTGTTTTGTCTTACGAACTAATCATTCACAAGGAAGGGTGACAGGCAAGATGTGAGAAGCAGCAAAACCAACAAGATGTCAGCACATGGAAACTGTAGGAAAGCAGTGATGTTGAGAAGTGCAGAAACTAGGAGGCATAAGGTAGCATCGGAGGTGGGTGGCTGTGGAAGGTCTGTTGGGCCAGGGGAGTTTTGAGCTGCATTTTGAAGAAGTCGAGGAGGCTATTTCTAGGCAGGAGGCAGGTCGCATTAGAAAATGTCCTACGAAACAAACGTGGTCTGCAAGACAGCTGGACTCAGCATGGCTGGAAGGGCTGTGTGCGTGGAGCCTGCTGCAGTGCCCACTTGAAGGTGCTCATAAAGTGGCAGCTCAAGCCCTAAGCAAAAATTCAGGGCCTTAAAGGTGGGATTGGAATTTGAATTGGACACCACAGGGAGCAGCTCTGAACTATGTAGACACAGCCTAATGTAAACATAGCCAAAGAACAAAATAATAGAGTGTGCTTCCTAAAATATCACAACACGTAAATCAACTTACATTTCATCATTCTAATGCATTAAGAATAGCTAAGGGCAGTATTTGGTGATTCCCTCATTTTTCAAAAATGTGCCCACACTCTCCCTCCTAGTGATTTATACTGTTGTAGGTCCCTTTCTTGCTGACTTTGGCACCACCATCGCTTCAAATAATGCAGTCTGATCTTTGCTCGGCTCTTGCTCCTAGCCTCTTTATCATGCTGACCCCAGTCTATGGAACTGCATATTTGGTTACCTCTCAAAAGTTAATGGAGGCAACTGTGTCCACATCTCTGTGGTGTCCATTAAGTCCCTGCTTAGGCCCTCATTCTCTATGTTTTTGGCTCCTTCCCGTCATTCTGACTCATATTTCCCAAACCCCTGACTCATGCTGCTTTCTCTCTCTTATGCAACATTTTAATCTCTGCAATGTTCTTTTCATAATTTGATAACTTACCATGACATGGACATTCAGTGTGTTTTCATGGGCAAACGTTTTCTGTACCTTAAATGCTTTAGATTTTTTAGATTTAGACTTTGCTGCTTTAGGTTTAAGGAATGATTCAGAACTACCTTGGAATAATCCACCACTGCCCAGGGATGGGAGAACACACTGAAAAAGGAGGAAGGGACTGAAGTGATTTTTGCATCTGTCACTGCCCAGGTGACCTAGGACCATGGAATCAATTCTTTTTCTCTGTTTCTCTATCTATAAAATAGACTGTCCATCCTTAATGATGCAAGGATTTTTTTAAAAAGTTCAGAATCTTCAAAATATATCTTTTTGTTTCTAGACTGTAAATGTTTAAAGTAAAATAGCCACATCTTTACTAGTTCTGTGGGGAGCACTGTACGTGCTTTGTGATTATTACTTGATGGCGCTGTCCTTTGAACTCCTGTGGTTAAAGCAAAGGCAGTGGTTAAATTCAAGTTGCTATTTCTTCATCTGTGTGGATTTACAATCTTATATCTTCTGCAACCATACTAATTTAATCTCATAAATGAAGTAAAGTAGAAAAAAAGAGGTCAGGGATTCATGTTTACTGTGAGAAGGAGCTACTTTATTCCTAGACTCTTCCCTTCCCTTCCCTTCCCTTCCCTTCCCTCTCCTTTCCTCTCCTACCCTTTCTTCTCCCTCTCCTTCCCTCTCCCTCTTCCTTCCTTCCTTCCTTCCTTCCTTCCTTCCTTCCTTCCTTCCTTCCTTTCACATTCTTAACAATTTAGATAGATACCCATCTGCTCAGAATGATTGGTCCTAATCCTTCTAGTGACACAACAATAAATTCGTTCCCAGCACTCTATTTACTCTATAAAACTTTTTAAATAAAAGGGACTTATTGGGTAAGGATCTTATTGTTATTTTGGGTCTTCATCTTATTTTTCAGTATAATCTTGGAAAGTAGGAGCTATCTCAATAAGTGCTGAGAGCATTGCTGTTTTACTACTGCCTCATCCATTCCTGGCTCTTAATAACGATAACCTGAGTAGTCAAGACATTAAATTACGTTGCTTAAATTTTGATTAGGAAAGAGGCGTGTGATTTTTTATTTAAATTCATATATAAATCTGTTAATTAACTGGTATAAAAATTAACTGGTATAAAAATAGGTAAGTGCTTAGCAATATTTAAATATCTATTATTTGATTAGACAATCAGATCTGCAAGCCTCTGATTTAATCCTGATAAGAGCTCTGTGAAATAAATGGTCACATCATGCACAATTTATGGAAGAGGCAGGAGGATGTCACTGAAATGTAGATTTGTGAAGTGACTGGCCCAAGGTCACACAGAGTAGAAATTCAAACCCCAGATTTCCATTTTGCCTCTGCAATTTAGGTTTCCAGACAGACTTATTTCCTAAGAGCTCTGTATAGCAGACTTTTAATTGTAGTTTTATATATGTATATATATTTAATTTTTCTTAGAAGTAAAGAGAGGGTCGTTCATTTGTAGTGCCTTGATTCCTCCCTTGTGTCTTTCTTCTACATTAGAATAACATTCATAGCTCTCCAAGTCTTCTGTTTCCCTCCCCAGTCCTTAGCCAATTATCAACACTTTTTGTCAAAGACTTTCTATTTCCCTTGCTGCTTCTTTCATAGTACTGGAATCAGATTTATCTGGGCTAAATGCCCAGTTCTAGTTAGCTTTTCACCCTTCTGAAATTATCAGCTAGAATTCACCCAAGCTAAGCAGTTCTAGTGGAGAAAATAAATACTGATATTAAGTAACAAAAGAGAACTGTCTTCATCTATGGCCAGCAGTAGATTTATAGTTCTAGATTCTTATCTGTTCTGGCAAAACAGATTGTTAATAATTTGGTGTGCATTAAATGATAAACAAAAATATCACCCAAATCAACAAACATCAGCCTCCCTGATAGTTCATTTCTTTGTTTTATAGAGTGGTGAATCAAGTGTCCTGGAAGTCCCTGTCATTGCACTGTGTTCTATCAGAATCTTGAAATATGCTGCTCTCATATGGAAAAATCATTCTACATGTACTTGGAGTTGCTTTTCCAGCAATGATTGATTTGCACTGCAAATCGACCTTTTCTCACCCGGTCTCCTTTGTGGCTAGTGGTGTTCATTTGCAAGATGATGGGATGAGGTTAGACATACAGTTCACGAACATAGGGGAGAAAACCAAGTGGCACACATGGCCAGTTCAACTTGTGACTCATCTGTACTACACACAGACCAAATGCACCAATTGCTCAAAGGCTGAAACAGAACCAGCAAGGAAACAAAGGCCTTAATTATTCTTCAGCTCTTTTTGTAAACAGGCAAAGTGAAGCTTATTGCTTTCAGAATGTTAAGGAAAAACTACTGATCAATGATTGCTAATCACCAGGAGTGTTCTCTGGCATCTCTGTGAATATGTCATTTCCAGCCAAACTTCCTTTTTCACTTCTTAAACTTAATTACCCATTAAAAATATTTTTGGGAAAAGATGACCCTGGTATTTGGAGTGATATTACAACCAGTCATCAATCCACAACCTTGTGAAGGTAAAACAGTATTTTTGAAACAAGTAGCATCATTAATCTTTGCTTAAAGATTGAATTAAAGATGGTCTGTGTGAAAGTGTAAGCCCAGTCCATACAAACTGGGACGAGCTTCCAACTGCATGGCTTTCAGAGGAATTATGATTCCATCTTATTATGGGATGCCTCTGAACTGACATTTCAATTGTAGTTTTCTGGTGCCTTACCTCTTTACCTCGTTCCTCCCAACCACCTTCCATCCCCAGCTCCAGATCAAACCCCTGGAGAGCAATGAACTGAATGGACACTACATTCAGTTGAGTCCACCAGGCCCTGCCTAAGCACTGTGACTTGATTTCTGGCCTCCTCCTTGAGCCTTGCAGCCAGATTAGTCAGTCTCCCTAGCTCAAAGCACACACATTCTTGGCTTACTCCTTCAGGCCAATCATCGCTTGAGGCCGCACAAGCCCCTGGCTATGGCAATGCCAATTATAACAAGAATGGCTTGGTGACCTCCTAATTGTATGAAACCAATTACATTATACTTGTTGTTCATTCAACAATAAACAGCTTTTGTGCCCACTAAATTGGGGCATACTACTAAATTTGCTGAGTATAATTTGGCAATGCTTCTTCAAATCATTAACTGCTTAAGGCTTTTTAAATAAAGCATATCTTTGTGCTTCTTGCCTTCAGAACATGTTACCTTCTTGTGTATATTTTCCTACCCATCTCATTACATCTTACTTATGATGTTTCTGCACAGTGTTTCCCCATATGCCTCAGGGCCCTTATGTTTTCTGAATTCCAAATGAAGCAGGGAGGTAGGATGAAGGACGGGTGGAACTCACCAAATTTGCACTAAATTCCTTTCTCTTTTTGATTCAAAATTCCAGCACAATGAAAAGCAATGAAAGGATAAATATGTGAGTAAATCTAAATGCATACGGACTGTATAAAACAATAATAGGAAGGTCTTTTGGGATTTATAAAATATTTGGGATTTATAACATATTTGGGATTTATAAAATATTTATAATTAAAATACATGAGGATACATGAGAATAATAAGTTGGCAGGAAGGTAAATAGAGTTTAAGTACTTGAAGGTCCTTGCACTGTTGGGGAAGAGGTAAAACTACTAATTTATTTTAGACTTTGATAAATCAAGGATGCATGTTAAGTAGCCCCTAGGGGAAAAAACTAAAGGAATAGTAAAAGCATAAAACTACAAATCTAATACAGGGGAGAAATGGAATAATACATAATGGTCCATTATTTTAGAGAGAAGGCAAGAGAGGAAAGAAAAGGAAACTAAAATGTGCAGAACAAATAGAAGGCAAATAGTAAAATGGTAGTTTAAACCTAATCATAGCAATAGTTGCATTAATGTAAGCAGATTAAATGCTCTTACTAAAAACCAAAATTCTCAGGCTGATTACAAAAACAAAACCCAAATATGCTGTTTCAAGAGAAACAATTAAATGTAAGGATGGAAAGGAAATATAGGTTAAAGAAAAAAAGATGAATAGTGTACTATGCCAACACTAATCAAAAGAAAGTTGGCTTGCAATATTAATATCAGACAAAGTTGACTTTAAGGGAAAAAGGATTCAGAATTTAACTGCATTTAATCACACAGCCTCCAGATAGACAAAGCACAGATAAGTAAAACTAAAGGGAAGATGAACGCACACAATTACACTAAGAGATTTTAATATACCTGTCTTTGTAACTAAACAAACAAACACATTTTCAGAAATGAACAGAAAATATGAACAACATGATTATAAACTTTGAACTACTTGACGTATTATAGAACACTGTATAGTAATACATAACCGATTCAAGCATTGAGTGAGTGTTAAAAGAAAATGATTATATGCTAGCCTTAAGGAAAGTCTAAATACATCTCAAAAATTACAATATACAGATTTTTGTTCCCTCAGTACAATGCATATATGATGGAAATGACAATGACATGACCACAACGAAACTAGAAAAATCCCCTTCTTTCAGAAAAGAAGACATACACTTCCAAACAACTCATGGTTTAAGGAAGATGAAACTGTAATCTGAGACGTCAAACTGAATGAAAATGAAAATATCACATATGAAACCTTGTGGGAAAAAAATGCCAGCCCTTAAGAAGGCCTATAGTCCCTCCTTCTCTCCTTATATCTCCTTCTCTTTGCCCCCACTCTACTCAATTTACAAGAGAAGAAAATACAAATGAGATTTGTAGCTGAGATAGTCTTTTATGAAAGTGAACTTTAGGGTTTTGAAGGGCCACTTAGAGAAGAAGGAAAAAAATCTTGACCTTATCTTTCCAAGGACAGAACTAGAGTAAATGGGTAGAAATTTAAGGAAGTCAGATTTTAGTTCAGGGTAAGAGAAGAATATGGTCATTGGACACTTGAATATATTAAGAAGTAGTGAGGTTCCTATCACCAGAAATACACAAATGGTACAATGTGGCTCTCAGTAGCAGGTGGGGATTTGACCAGTCATCTGTGTTGAAAAATGATGTCAAGGCATTGCAAGCAAATATGGCAGAATGTTAACAATTATTGAATCTGGATGGTGGGTGTTCAATATTCATTGTATCGTACATTCAACTAACTCTGAGTTTGAAAATGTTAATTAAGGGCAACTGGGTAGTTCAGTTGGTTAAAAGTCTGCCTTCCGCTCAGGTTGTGAACCCAGAGTCCTGGGATAGAATCCTGCTTCTACATCTGCCTCTGCCTCTGTTTCTCTCTCTCTCTCTCTCTCTCTCTCTCTTTCTCTCATGAATACATAAATAAAATCTTTAAAAAAAAAGAAAGAAAATGTTCATTAAAAAATTGAAAAATCACGACACCTGGGTGGCTCAGTTGGTTAAGCATCTGACTCTTGGTTTTGGTTCAGGTCACGATCTCAGGATTTTGAGGTCAAGCCCCACATCTCGCTCAGCTCAAAGTGGGCTTGTCCCTCTCCCTCTGCCCCTCCCACAGCTCTCTCTCTGTTGAATAAATAAATAAAGTCTTAAAAAAAATTGAAAAACAAGGGCACCTGGATGGCTCAGTCAGTTAAGCATCTGCCTTTAGCTCGGGTCATGATCTTAGGGTCCTGGGATCGAGCCCTGCATTGGGCTCTTTTCTCAGCGGAAAGTCTGCTTCTTCCTCTCACTCTCCCTCTGTGTTCTCTCTCTCTCAAATAAATAAATGAAATCTTTAAAAAAATTGAAAAACAGATGCTGCATCTACCTAAATATAGAAAGTCGTAGGGATTCAACAAAATGAATGAATTCTATACCTTCTCTCATTTGACACGTGATGCATGTACATATATCTTTGTACAGTTGTGATGTTTACATTTATACTTGTATAATTTATCCTCTAACATCTGAAAACTTTGCTCTAAGATAAAGTATAGCAAGGAAAGATCTTATCTTAAGTGGTTATTTATTTTATCCCTCTTCCTTGAGCAATGTGACAGTTAAAACCTAGACGTATTATTCCTTGTTCCATATGAATGATTTTTCAGGAAGGAAGGCTCTGCAGCTTTCATCATATTAAAGCATAAGGTTATTCAGTGACTAAAATGTTAAATTTGAACAACTATCAGCTTGTGTCCAAATCCTTCATACGCCAAGTGAGATTTGACTTTTTGGTTTTGTTTCAAATTGATACTATGGTTGCCATTTTCCCCAAGTTACTCATGAATTATCATGCATATTCGAATTTAATTTGCTGATAAATTCTGTTTGACATATGTAGTCTATGGGATATCCCCCCTGTCTATGTTAAAACACTTTCAGTGTTGTGAGGTAATAGCATTCAAATAACTCCTATGAGTTGAAGGAATACCTAAAGGCAATAGGGAACTAAAGAAAATACTGTTCAATGAAACTATTGACCCTGTGAGTGTTTCAATCCTAAAGACTTCTCAAGCTAGCATATAAAATAGCCTTTGGACTTTTAAGTGAATTTGGGACATTTTACCTTACATTTCCATCAGAGACAAAATTATGTTTGGACTATACATTGTCTGTGCCCCCTTCGGCGGGACATGTGGTGGCACATGTACTAAAATTGGAATGATACAGAGAAGATTAGCATGGCCCCTGCGCAAGGATGACTCGCAAATTTGTGGACTGTATGTCCCCTGAGATCTCTTTCAGTTTTAAAAATCGGATATTCAAGCTCACTTTACTGAATTCCTGAATGCTGTTGTAAAAAATAATCATTTTCCCCCTCTTACCTCTTCTGCCCTCTCTACCTTAAAAATATTGGATTCTGGGAAACCTGAACAACATGCTCTTGCTTTTTGGGGACCATGATCATAGATCTCTATTTCTTCTTCCCTTCTTTTTCATTTTTCAGCAGTGGCTTCTGATCTGTAGATTCAAAGGAGGGTCTAAAAATGGACTCATCTTTCAGGATTAAAAGGCTCTGTTAGCTGAGCGGGATGAATAGAAAGTTCTCTTCAATATTTAAATGCACTACCATGTACCTGTAAAGTTACATATTTTCAGGAATTTAGAGTTGCTTAATGCCTGTTTGGCAGCATAAACTCTGAAAAAAATCTCATGGGGAAACACGCCCCATACACAGTTTCTATGTCTGTAGAGTACAAAGGGAGATGGACCTGTGCCAGTTATACAGTTGATATGTTAAAGGTAGATCCCAAACTAAGTCAGTCTTTAAGGGAATTTCTTGGCATGCATAAACACAGAAGGAAAAAAAAAGACTATGTTCTTAGATCTGATGTGTGTGTGTGTGTGTATATATATATATATATATATATATATACTTAAAATGGTTACTGCGTGGAGCACATCCGTAGAGTCTATCATATTCCAAGTTTTCATTTTAGAAGAAAATGGAAAAATTGAGCAATTCATATTGTTAATTTTAAAATTAGCCTGCAATTATTTTTCCCTAGAAATGTAATAATTTATTTATGGAAACCTTTAAATGAAAATCTGGCTTCAGGCATGTATGTAGTTAATGTGGATGACTGCGAGGCTGCCAGAGAGGTGTAGGGATCTCTTTCAGAACTACAACAATCATACTATTTTCTCACTGCACATGATTTTTAAATTCTAAATTATTTTATTTGAGATTGTTTCTTTAGCTGCTTGTACTAGCTTTTTTCTAACCTTATTACACCAAGAATTTATCATACCAAGAATTGGAGTTGATGGGAGGATTGTCGATCTTTTCAGAAAGTCTGAGAACCACAGAATAAATTTTTTTCTTGTGCAACTCACTGACAGAATGATATGAACTATAATTGAGACAGAAGAGTGGGTAAGATCACAGGTTTTAGCATCAAATAGGTCTCAGTTCAAATCCAAGCAACACCATGTTTAAGGTGTGTATTCAGGGAAAATTCTTTAATCTTTCCAAGTTTCACTGACAAAGTCTGTCAAGTAGGGATAATACCCATTTCATAATGCTGTTGTGAGTACTAATTGAAATAACACACCCCTCAAATGGTACCTGGTTGACACTAAGTGCTCAATAAATTGTACTTAACATTGTGAAATGGCTATAAGTCGGTGTACATCAGGTCAGTACTACCGTTGTCTACAGTGCGAGGGAAGCAAAAACCTGCAGAAAGTCAGGGCTTTTAATATAATTTGCTATGCACTTGTATATAATTACCATCCTATCTTTGCTTCCTTGCTCAGTGTCATATTTTGAATGTGGTCTGTTATGACTGAAATCCAGTTGGGAAGAACATCACAGCTTTGAATGACTTCTCTTCCTTTGGCATATTCCAGGTGAACAGATAAGAGAATGGGCAAAATCATTCTTTCTTAAAGCTATTTCTTATTAGGGAAATTGCAAACATTCAAACAAAAGGGATATGGCAAAGCAAAAAAAAAAATCTAACACCTTTTGCATTTCATAATATTTTGTGATATGAAAGGACAGTTAATGGCTATAGGACCCCCTTCGTGGCAATGGAGTGTTAATGTTTATAAAGACTACTTAGCAAACGTAGCTTTGATTGGAGCTCTAATTAGAACCTATACGTAACTCTCAGAAAGAACTTCTGTGTGAACAAGTTCCAACTACGAAAAAGTTATGACGATATACATTTCAGCAGCAATTTTTATTGTATTGACTATGTGGAGGACATTATGGTCATCATCGTTCAAGGCAGTGATGAAGTTATAAATCAGAACTAAAGAACAGATGGGGAGTATTTTCAAATGTAGTGGAAATAACCGCATTGTAAAGTCAGGACAAGTATTTCTGGTTGTTTATTCATAAGGACAAGACTCTAAGATGAACACATCGATGTCTGCCTTTTCAAATGAGTGGGAGTCTTCACAAAACATAACGGTGATCTATGTAATCACTTGTGGCTGATGAAGCATCCATTCAATCATATCATACAGGAGAGTTTGATTTGGAGCCAATTTTTGTTTTGTAAATGCTATGCTAGTAATATGGCAAAACCATGGCATATTAAAAAGTATTCTTTGCATATATTAATTTTGGTTTTCTCCAAACACTAAATGACCTCTTCCCAATGCTTTCATTATAGTTATAGGCAAATTATGTATGTGGATATGACAGACTCTTGTTTCCATATTAAGGGTTTAACAGAGAAAATTAACAAAAAAAGTGAAAGAATTTAAAGCATGAGGAAAAACGCGAGGCTTATGTTGACAGTGTGACAAACCAGCAGGTGGCTAGGCTGACTTCCTTCTGTCATCTTCTTACTTATTCTCTCTTTCTCTGTCCTGCATTTCTGACTTCTTCCTATTTAAATACTCTATTCTGCATTTGCCCTTTCTCAATTTCACTCCGATCAGACAGAGCATTGTTCTAACTTGAGAGCTCTGACTGCTGCCACATCCGAAGTAGTGTTAGTACATCTCCCACTGGTTTGTAGGTCTTGGGCACTGCTACTTCAGCAATGGCCCAGTACTGTGACCCTCCCAAGCACCCTCTGGGAGCTCAGCAGGGTGACCCTGCCATCTTTATCATCTCAATGAAGGTGAGCTGCTGTCCAGGTCCCCAGAACTCCAACACCTACTGCCAGTCTCATCACTACCCACATAGATGTTGATAAAATGCAGAAGGCTCAAAATTAGTTTGAGCCTCACTGCAACATAACAGATGGTTTAATATAAAAACTAGTCTTTTCCTTAGATTCCAATTTACAAACACATTTTTTTTTAAAGGATTTTATTTATTTATTTGAGAGAAAGAGAAAGAGTTCATGTGGGGGAAGGGACAGAGGCAGAGAATCCGAAGCCAACTCCACTCTTAGCACGGAGCCGGACGTGGGGCTCAATCCCTTGACCCGTGATCACCCTGATCAAGACCTGAGCAGAAACCAAGAGTCTGTCGCTCAGCCGACTGCACCACCCAGAGCCCTTATCAGTGCATTCTGATATGACCCTCCACATCAGCCAGGCTGCATATCGCCATGTGTAAGACACCTTTTGCCACCTGTCTGACTTTGCCCATGAGCCCCTCCCCAACCTCTCTACTTTAACAGGATAAATTCCTTTTCAAGGTTCAGCTCAGGCCCATCTTTATGTTTCTTTTCTCAGGTTCCTTTGGTCAATGTAAGATCACTACAGAAAGCAGCTTGTCCAGCTGACTTTGGGACAGCTGTATCCTTGTTAAGAAAGAGCAGTAGCAGCAAATTTGCTATCTCTAGAAAGTCAACTGCCTTGGATAGGTCTTGAATAGCTGTTCCCAACCTCCTCCTTAACTTAAGGGTGAAAGTGTGCCCCTGGCACCTTATCTGGTTCAGGGTCCCAAACAAGTTTTGCTCCAACTACTGATTTCTGGCATTCTTCATTAGGAAACCAGCTGCTGAATAACCCTCGGTATATATTGGTGGCCTTTATAAATTTTATGGCCCCAATTTGTTGAAGGTACCAACTGAGCTCTCCACTGGATTTGATGCATAAATTATGGCACCATTATATTACAACATAGCAAAACATAATAAATAACACTCAGAGCTTCCATAGTATTTATACAATTGTTATTACATTTTTTTTACAAGACTAAGGAATGCCATGCCAAATTGGGTGAGTGTGTAGAACTTCTTGTAGCTTCTGCAAAGGCTGAGTTAAATTTTACTTTCAAATTTGTCTTCCAATAAGTTTTAGTATGAACTTTAAGACAGAACAAACCCCAAGTGGTAAAAATACTTTAAGAACTACCGTTATATTCTAGGTGAATAAAATCACAATGGCCTAGAACAATGCACTAAGTGTCGAGTGGATTCTTAATGCTGATGTTTTAAACTTTTCTTTGAGCTAAGATATTTTCCCCACTGCACTCTATTTGGTTAAAAATGTGAGCTGTGCTATTTTTAGAATGAAATTCATACTTAATTTGCCTTGTAGCACTGTTATAAGTGGGGAATGAAACCTGTCCTAATTACTTACAATGAAATTATTTAACTGGACTAACAGTTAGTATTTAGAAATGTTTTGCAAAGTAAATTATGTGTTTCCCTCCTCTGTGAGCAAAGAGAGTGGACTTCATTCGGATTTGCATACGTTCTGTATTTGTATAGGACATCTTTCACTTGGTGCAGATGAAAACTCATTATGTCACTTTCCAGTATCTTCAGGATAAAATTCAAACTTTTTAATGTGATGTGCAACACCCTTCATGACTTGATCCTTGCTTACCATCATGTACTACACACTGAATCATGCAGAACACTTGTTCCCTTCTTCTCTCTTTTACTTAGGACCTTAGCAAGTGCTCTCTGCATGGAACATTCTTTCTCCTTCCGTCCCTCCCTCCCCCCAATTTGTTAAAGGCTAATTCACACCTTCCTTAGACTGAAGCCTGGTGTCACCTTCTCTGGGAAGTCTTTAAAATGGGAGACTCAAAATGTCACACTGTAATTACTGTCCACTCCCTCTTAGACTGTGAGCTTTAGAAGGCGGGCACAATAGGCTTTTTTATCTTTGTATTCGCAGTACCTACTGTGCTTAGCACATAATAGTTACTCAACTCAGGCTTCTTGAATAATCTTACAGTTACAGGATATTTAGTGGTCTTGTGCCACCTTCCAAACTGTAATTAACAAAGCAAATGTTAAAATCCAGTATAAAATAATAAAGTAAATCTAGGCAACTAACACATCATCTCCAGAAGACCCCACTTTTAAGAAGTATATGCATGACTATTGCTTATGAAATGTTTTAGAATTGAAACTTAAAGAGATCAATACACAGACAGAACAGGTGTTTTACCTTTGCAAAATTCTAGCTGTTGGTTAAGTTTTAAATACACACACACACACAAAGTATCACGACTTAGTGAAGTGAGATCTAAATCCAGTTAAAATTCTTTTGGATTATTTCATAAGGTGAACTACATATTCTTATGTTTTTAAGTCCTTGCTTTATCAGCTTAGCAGTCCAGCCTTACCCTCACTCCCAAACAGCCCTTCCAAACCCCTCCTTCCCTTTTCGTACTCAATTTAAATTCTCATTTTTAATTAAGGTAATTGTGAACTAGGAAATGCATTTCCCCTAGCCATACTGGGAGAACTTTTTGTTCTCCTCTATTTATAACCAGATTATTCCTTGGTTCATGCTTTATATGCAAAATGGATGGTAGAGGACTTAATGGGGAGAGTGGGCCTATGGGTAGTTACTGCTTGCCATAATTTCCTGTAATTGCAAAAAACTTTTTTATAATCAGGGCATCACTCTGCTTAGATTACGTTCATTGAATTTCACAACATCACAGTCTTAACTATATTAGAAATAAGAGCAACTGCTGTTAAAGGTCTATGTTCAGACGTAGTTTATGGTTAGAGACTTACTCTGTATTCCTTCAGCCATATATTATGACTAATGAACATTCTACAGTTTAATGGATGTGAGCATGAGACAGAAAGGCCGATTGTTCAAAAGATCATTTAAGGGCTTGTTTAGCTCCTAATTGGTTATTTCATGGGGTGTAGGAGCTGAAATTATACCAAAATATTATTAATCGACTATTTGATGTTTACCTTTATGATACCTATGAATAAATATATATTGCTAAACAATATTATAAATCATTTATCGTAGTTGGAGTGGAACTTGTTTAGAATTGTCTTTGACTCAGGATTTGACTCATCACTTATTTACAAAAATAATGAATGTGTCTGTTAGAAATGATTTTAAACAAATTAATTATGATCCTGAAAATAGTCCTTGTGGATCAAACTCTTTTTATGCTTCTTATTAGCATTGTTATTATATGTACAGTACTTGAAAATTAATGTAACTCTTTTTTGAGGAACTCATTCACTTTACAAGAAGTCAGATCTGCCCCCATCTCCCATCCCAGTCCTACTAAGGTGATTCAACACATTTAGCCATATGTGTATACTTATTTTTCCCTCTCATCCTACAACTGTTCGGAAGTAGCATTTTCATTATGTCATTTTTTTATTCAAAATCTTTCTCAAGTTATGACATTACTAAATCTAAATGGCTTAACCAAGAATTGGATTCATACAAACTGTCCTCCAATGACTTTTCTTAACTTGATTCCTGTGGTTCCCACAATAGCCCCCCTTTCCCTCACCCCAAACACTGACAGGATATTGTCACCATTATTCTGCATATAGGACATCTCCCCAGCAAAGCCTGCCTTTTCTCCTCTAAGGATTATTTATACCCAGTTGGTCTTTCATGACCCAGATTATATCCACGGCCTCCGAAAAGCACGTTATGGCCCCTGATTGTAGCAAGCAATCCCTCCTCTGGACTCCCACCTCCGCTTTTACCATTGACTCCATGGGGACTGAGGCCCTCGACTAAAGTTTTGTTGACCTGAATTGTTAAGCTGAATTATTTGTATTATTTAATTTTTTTTTAAATCAACCTTACCTTACCACTACAGATAGACTGAAAAATCCTTGCAAGAAAGGCTATATGTCTAGGCATCTAGTACAGTTTGGATACATATTAACTGAATATATAGTTGCATGAATTGATGAATAAATGACTAAAAATTGAACAAATGAATGCATGAATGGTGCAGATGTCAGAGTATACATGAGAAAATATATCCTAAATTTAGATGAACAATTTGGGGTCTGGTGAGGGAAAGGTGGAATTCTTTAAAACCAAGGCTCATGATATTTTAATGCTTACAGGGCAAAAAGTAGTGGCTCTAGCAAGAATGGCCAGAAATAGGCTTTTTTAGTTCCATAATCCCTCAGTTGAGCTCTGCATGTTTGGGAATTTAAGATCAGCATGATGTTATGGTGACAACCTGGCCACACAATGTCCCTCTTTCCTTCTACCCAAGGAGGGATCATGACTTCATTCTCTGGGAAGGGGACTCTCCTCCAAAGCATTCAAGGATCATCTCTCTGAAAAATTAAATGAAATGCAAAATGGGGGCAGGACAGAACCAATCTTAGAGAGCATGCATGAATTCTGGGGGGAAAAGTCATTGCTGAGTTTTATAATTTTTTTGTCTTTTAAACCTTTGAAAAAAGAGACCAACTCTGGTTTCAGTTTAATTTTTTTTTCAAAAAAAAAAAAAAAAAAAACCCAAAAACCCTACATGGCCACTTCTTCAAATTTGTTCCAGATGGATTTAGTCATAGAATGATTGATTATCCACTCAGTGTGAGCTATGTGGTTAAGCTCAGAAACCTACAACAAACTAGTTTGGAGCTGTGTTTCATGGTAAATGGCAGAAAGGATAATCCTTAAGCTGTCATTTTAGAGTTAGTGATGAGGAAAGAGGAATTTAGTGGGGCTACTTATGTCAAGAGAATGTATTAGCAAATGGATGGTTGAATATGAAGAAATCTTATGAGCGTGATACTTTTTTTTTCCTCTGGACTTCATGGTAAGGGGAACCAGATCTGACTGGCAGCCGCCTTAAAGGCTTCCCCAGCTCTCACTGCCTGCTCCGTGGACCAGACCACCTCCCCAGGATGCTCCAGGCCTGAGGCCAGAGGCTGGCCTCTACGTGGAAGCTGGGGCACCCATTTATCCTAGCCTACACAATAGGCCCACAGAGGTTTTTATTATTGGTATCAGAGACACCTGGGCAAATCTGGAAACTAATTCTGGGGAGAGTGAACCAAAGAGAAACTATACTGCATTCCACACAGAGCTGTATCATGCACTTTAAAAAGCAATTTAACAACATTTGGTATCTTTTCATTTTAAAAAAAAAAAACACTTCCTTTGGATTTTAATTACTCTTTTTAATAGCTGTATTAGCATTTTATCTATTCTTTCCATCTGGTTAATTTACAATTTAGCTACTAGAACATTCTTTTAGGAGAGACTGGATGTGTCTGGTGGCTTTCCCCACCTTCCACCATTTGATTTTACTGGTTCTCCTATATGTTGTTCAACTTTTTGGTTTCCATCTTCACTGATTTTTCTGTTTTTGCTCATATATCTTTTCTCTTTTTTCTTTCCCTTAGAGGGCTCTTCGGCTCTATTATTGTCTTCTTGCTGAAAAACGAGCCACTAACCTGCCTCCTAATCAAGATACCTACCCTTAGAATCCCAAGAAAATCCATGCTGGTTTTTATGGCTTCTGAATTTTTAAGTCTTACATAACTTATTTATTGTAATCTTAGGTTATGCTCAGCACATGTCTCCTAGTAGATTTTTGAGGCAAAAGAAAAGATGTAAACATGTGTAAACATAAAAATGACAGTTCTAGGCACGGGCTTTTGACTAGGCTGAAGGAAGAAAAATGTGACCAAAACAGAACAGAGGTTTCTATGGGAGAGATGGAGAACATTTTCCATGATTCCCTAACAAACACAAATAACACAGATGTCTAGGACAAAAGTTAACATGACGAAGAAGAATTTTTACTAAATTTATTTTATGTAACAGGCATTCAGGTATATGCTAATCTGTAAGAATAAAGGTAGTTCTTCTGCTTGCTCATAAAGTTTTTGTTTCATGGATATTGTTTATTTATAGAATAGATTAAAGAGGTTCTTAATCAAAAGTTTCAGAATCAAAGAATATAGTCATAATTATTTAGGAGTGGTTTTGGAGAGGATTGGTAGCATTTTAGAAGTTCCAAATCCATGAAGGAGAGAAGGCTATACTCATTCAGAAGGAGCTATCAGAAGAGCGAGGTTCTTCTTAACAGACAGTACTTTGCCTATTTCAACCACACCCATCAGGCAGTGTATCTGAATGAGTCATCCAGTCTCCTGTACTGCTGGGGAGGTGGGTGCATTTTGCTTTTTAACTCATATTTTGCTTTTCAAAACCATTCAAAATTCTAGATTTAACTCTTAAAGTTTGGGCTGGAATCGATGGAGGGGGAATTTTCATTATAGATCGTGGTAGGCAGCTACTGACATGGCTCCCAATGATTCCAGACTCCTCACATTCATACTGTTGAATGGAGACTGGATCTTGTGACTTATTTCTAATGAACAGAACATGGCAAAAATGATGGGTTGTCACTTCCATGATTAAGTCACAAAAGACTGTGACTTCAGTCTTAGTAGTGTTCTCTCTCTCTTGCCCCCTCCCTTGCTTACTCTGATGAAGAAGGCTGCTATGTTGTGAGATGGTCTATGGAGAGGTGTATGTGGCAAGGAGTTGAAGGAGGAAGAACTCATGACCAACGGAGGCAGGAAGTAAATCCTGCCAAAACCCATTAGTGAGGGAGCTAGGATGTGGATCTTTCCCAGTGAAGCCTAGAGATGACTTCAGCCTTGTGAAAGACCCAAAGCCAGGGGACCCAGCTAAGCCACATCTCAATTTCTGACCCAGAAAAAATGTGAGATAATAAGGGTTTGTTGTTTCAAGCCGCTAAGTTTTAGGGTAATTTGTTATGTGGCAACAGATAACTAGTGTGTAGACTTCCTTATGGTTTCTATGTGATGGATAATAACCCATACTCAGGAAAGATTGGTTACTTTGTTGTAAACCTGGTTTGAGTCTGAGTCTGAAAATATCCCCAAATATGAAATGAATAGATTTGTAGAACTTAAACAGATTGTTCTTTGCTGAAAGGTACTTAGGAAGGCAGGAAATCTTAACTGAAGGCAGGACATTTTAATTCAAAATGAAGAAATAATACAGAGCCTTTAATATTTAGTGTAGTCACCTTTACATATTAAAGCAGTTTATATTAATATATGCAAAAAAAGTATATTTACTGTGCAGCAAAATAAAAATAACTCCTTTTTCTGCTAGGGTTGAAATGGAGTCCTGGGCTATGACATGAACCACAATAATTACCCCTGTCAGTGCCTGGGGAAAAGACTGCAGTGATCTGGCTTGAAAGCTTCAGTGATTTGGTCCAGACCTAACAAAGAACCAGTACTAGGTGTGAACTGTTTTGTCAATAAAGCTTCACGTCATTAGAACTGTCTGGATTTTGTTTCTGAGTCATTAATGCTATTACAATCACAGAATGCACCTGCATTCTTCCCAGGGCAGATTTTAACTTGTTCTGGTATGTTTTTCTGATAAAAATACCATCTGAAAGGCAAAGAACTCCTATCAATAGAAGCAGCTTAAAGGCCAGGCATGTATCAATCATGAGCCACATAGCAACCACACTTCGAAAGCTTATAACCTAGAGAAAGTACACTCTTTACCTCTCTCTTAATTTCTCTCTCATTCTTCTACAGTTGTTTTGAATAAGAGCTGGGAAGGGCGGCTTTTTAATTTTAACAGCTGAGAAAACTGAGGCCCAGAGAGGTTAACTGGCTTAATATAGTCAAGTCACTTAGGGGAAGACCCAGATGGAAACCTTTGTCTCTTGCTGAGTTTCCTGGGGTTTCTGCCACTCTTTGCTGCCAAAGACTACTTTCTGGGATCCTCCTGAGCATTCAAGCATAAAAACATTCCACTACAGGGGAAAATTATATTAATTAGTAAGCAAAGGAAATATCTATGTATTACAGCTGTAGCTGTAACAATGGAATTTACATTGGAGAAACTGAGTACTAACCAGAGGAGAAAATATCTTTTTGGAAAAACAAACGAACAAACAAAACCTCACCACATGCAAATTATCCAAATTATACCACATTTTGCTAAAGGCAGGAAATAGAGGATGAAGAATCACTAGACACATCAGCTTCCTGTGGGAAGCACAAATTTTCAACTACTGGAAGACAGGCTCTGTATATATCCACAAAATCTGGGGACTTTGTAGAAATGTGAAATCTCAGGTCTCATCCCAGACCTACTGAATCAGAATTTTCATTTTAATAGGATCTCCGGGTAATTTATATTGCATTAAAATTTGAGAAGCCCTAGTCTATCACACGTAGCAATAAAAGATTCTCAAAAACTTATTAAACAATTGAATCGCAAATTTAAAGACTCCACTAGCCAACTTTATAAAAACAGTAAAACTGATTTATTCAGAGTCACCCTTCCTTTTTTTCTTCATCAGTTTTTTTTTTTTTGAGGAAAATAGGCATTTACATGTATGAACGTAAGTGGAAATTTGGTAATTGTAATACTATTTTATGAGATACTTCAGTAGAACCTATTTTCGATTAGCGTAGTCTACACTTACTCATTGTCCTTAAAGCTCCTATCTTGCTCTCCTTTTCCCCTCTCTTCCAGTTCCATTCTACATCTCTTTGTTTCTGCCCCTCATTCTTCTTACAGCTGCTCCTGACTCCCAGGGTAAAAGGAGATTCCTGGAAGAGAAGGTTATAGCTCAGCTATTTGCCCTATCTTGCTTTTTTTTCCTCCACAAATGTGTGAATATGGTCCTGGCCTCTACCCTAACAGGTGTTCGCTGCATTTTTTTGGGTTTTTCCCTAGATGACTGATTTTCATACTGAATGGTATGTGGTGATGGCAGGTAGTGTTGGGGGGAGAGTGTTACCATTACTTGAGTCTCTTAGCAGAGGAGCCAGGGAAGTCCCATAACAGGCTTCACCGTTCCATTCTAATAATATTTGGTATATATATTTACAATCAGTCAATGAGCAAGCAACATTAAGTCACGAATTTTCAGCAACTGCAGTTACTCAGTTGTGATCTTTCTGGATAAGTGGTTCACCTAACTGTCACAGCAAAGAGAAATTATTTCTTCTCCTTTAAGGGAAAGTGGTGTTTTCTTTCTGCTGAGTAGTAGAATTGACATAACAGAGATGTGTCATTTTTTTAAGAACAGTTTGTAAATGTAGCTCTCCAAATCAAGTGCAAAGATGTGGTTTGAACTTGAATCTGCACTGATTCTTCTTTTCCTAACTTGAGAACTATACTGAATAACTAGCTGGTAGTTTTACCCACTTCTCAGGACTTTGATTTGATTTTTTTTAAGCTCTTCAGAAAATTCAAAACACTACTCATATTTAATGAAATAATTCATGCAATCTTCCTTGTTGAGGTCTTCGTTATTTTCTCTTGTCACTATAAACTGTTCCCTTAATATGAGACCAGAAACTGTATTTTACCAAGAAAAACCATGTATTTTACCAAGAAAAACCATGTTATGACCCTATGTAACACTTTTGGTAATGTGTAATTCTGCCTACTCCTGACTTTGATGTTATAACCAGATTTTCCAACAATTCTTTAAAACTTTCTATTAGAACCCTAATACTGTTTGTGGCTGGGTTTTTACAATGGCAACTAAATAGCCCAAGATCTTTTAATAGAGTGATATTCTGATGGTCTATTTGGGGTATTAACCATCTGTGACAGCTTGGTTTCTTGAAAACTATAGCTCTGGCATGCTTACACAATCCATTTTTCCGCTTAAATTGAAAAATCAATGAGAAGATTTTTTAGTTTACTTAGAGCTGAACTCTCATTTACAATGGTTTTGTTATTTAACATCTTTTTTTGAATGAACTATTCACCAAATAATCTTTCCTCGTATTTCAGAACTATCATTAGCTACTTAAATTGCACCATGATTAAGTTTCCTTCTTTCATTTAGCTTCGTTTTTTTTATCATTAGCTTATTTATTTATTTATTTTTCAATCACTAAAGAAGGAAGGTCATGCAGTTGAAGTTCAGAACAAAGCCCTGCATCTTTACCAGCTTGTGTGGGAGTATTCCCCCACCCCTCTGGCTACCTTCCTGGATTAGGGTTCTTCTGATTCGCCAGGTCATGAACTGTTTTTACAAAAGGGACCCACAGGTTTCACTGGGAAGTTTAATTAATCATGAATGACTGGAATTTTCTGCCTTGCTTGTTGAGTGGACTTTTATTCCGGGCTACCTCCTGACTATATAATTTACCAAAGTCTGAAGAATGAAAGAGCATGGGGATTCAGTGTCAGACTCAAATAAGCTATTTTTAAATCCATTCTATGAGGGTCTATCTAAAAAGTTTATTTTGCTAATAATTCTGTTGCTCATTGTAGAATGCAGAGGTGGGTCAGGATGGAATCTAGGTAAATCTCTAAGGAAGATTAGTAAAGAAACAGCCAGGGTGCTGTAGAAGCATAAGACAACAGGGCCTTAGAGGGCACCCCCTATCACTTTTACTTCTATTTTGTTGACCCTGTCTTTACTCCATCTAACAAAATTACTTGTTGATTAAATAATGCAGTAGCTGTCCAAGGTGTCCTGTTCTCCTGTGATAGGTAAACACATGAATTTAGAAAGCAGTTTCCAGCGCTGATATTACAGAAATAATGAGAGAGTAACAATCATTTTAGAAGCTTTATCAGCTTGGATCAATTTAATTTGGGTACTTGTTACTTTCCTATCAAAAATGATGGTGCATAATACATGTCTGTGCATGTGCATGGATATGGATATGAACCTGAGTGGGTGTGTGCGTGTGTGAGTACATGTGTGTGAGCGGGAATAGATGCAAGCTAGGCAAGAAAGGGGACATTGGGCCTGCAGAGGCATATTTCTGAGGTGTCTTTGAACACCTTCTTTTAGAATGTCCTTGTCTCTTTTAAATGAGGTATCTTCTGGTATCACAAACTCTCAGGAAAGAACATGGATAAGGAGAGAAAACCATCTTATATAATAATCTCTCCTCAGGCCTCAAATTATGAAACTCAGTGATTAGAAAAAAAATTCGTCAGTGGGTTTAGTAAAATTAAATGGTGCCAGATACCTCAATTGCTCCTGTATTTTGGGAGAATAATTAGAGTTCAAATAGTTCTCTAAGAAGCCTCCTCAACAACAGTTCAAGGGATTCAATAGCAGATTCTGAAAAACAGACATACCGCTCTTCGTAATTAATGCTGAGTAAAAATTTGGTAATTTTTTGGTAAAAAATTTATTCTTTTTATTAAATTTATTTTTTTTACCAATTTTTGGTAAGAAAAATACTGAGATTTTTTTTACTGAATAGTAAAAATGTCAATCACAATTTAATGGCATGCTCATTTGCGAATGTATGTATGAGAGGAGAACTCTGCTGCAAAATATTTTGCAAGTAAAATCTAACTAATCACCATTAAACAAAAAAATCTTCCTTAATCCAGATTGTGATAGACCTGGCTTCCAGGGAGAACACCGAATAGAACCCTGTGAATTGTTTCCCATTTTGGATCATGTTCTACACCTCCACTCAAGGGAGTAGGAGTAGATTCCTTACAGGACACATAGCTGTGTAGGGTGCAAAATTTGTTTCATTACAGTTGCTGGAACTTTTTGGGATTTAACTATATGCACAACAGTAGTTTCAATTCCCATTATGATTCTTATTTTTGCTGGACATACATAAAAGCTATACACACAGGGGCGCCTGGGTGGCGCAGTCGTTAAGCGTCTGCCTTCGGCTCAGGGCGTGATCCCGGCGTTCTGGGATCGAGCCCCATATCAGGCTCCTCTGCTGGGAGCCTGCTTCTTCCTCTCCCACTCCCCCTGCTTGTGTTCCCTCTCTCGCTGGCTGTCTCTCTCTGTCAAATTAATAAATAAAATCTTTTTTAAAAAAAAAGCTATACACACAACTTTTTCGGGTGTCTCTGGTTCCATTCCCTACTTGACATTCTTATTTCATCTACAGTTCAAGTATAAGCTAGTTAGTAGCTCCCAATGGGGCCCTCAGTAGCTGGTTTCTTTCTTCCTGGGCCCCTGGGATCCATGGATTTTCTTCTCACCTCCCAAGCAATTCAGCTCTTCCTACCTTGGAACCAGATCAGAACTGTACTTTTTAAAGTCACCTACACCCAACTAAATGACTTTCCTGGGTTCTATCCTTCAGCATTTGAACAAAGTTGACATTAAAAAGGATAATTTCTGGCTGGTAGTTGATGAAAATGACCACGATGGATTGCTCTGATCTTTTCTTCCTTTCTTACTCTTATTTTAGAGAGCTCTTTTATCAAGTGCCCTGAGCTTGTTCACAATATCAGAGAGTTTACATAAATATTTTCCAGCCTTATGATTATGTCACTTCAAATCTCATAAATATTAACATTTCCCCTAAACAACTCTATTTTCATTATTCACCATTAGATTTCTGAGGAATTATATATTTGTTACAAAGAGGCATTCACTAGTTAAATGACTTGTCAGAAAGTAAAAGAAAAAAAAATCTAGTATTTCCAATTACTAGTTTTGCCCTAGGGATAACAGAAGCCTGTTTATTCACCAATGTTTATTAAAAACCTAACAATCCAGGATGTAAAGAATAGATGTGATAGCTCCTTTCAAGTTGCTTAAGCTTAAAATGGGAACAAGATATCTAAGACCCCAATTATTAATGAGAAATTTGATAACATATATAGTTGGGAAATATACCTTTATATACGTTTGGTACTTAACAGCTCATTTACAAGGATGGTTTTAGAACTCAGAGTAAACCATAAGCCTGAGCTCTCTGATGCTTAAAAGCCATTCATTTATTCAATTAAACACACACACACATGCACAAAAAACCCCACATCTGCTTAGTGTCTATTCAATAATAAATAAAACAGGACACAGTTCAGGAAGATATTTAGACAGAGCTGGAGGAACATATTAGGATTATATCAGGGAGAGTTACTGAGGCTGGAACCAGTCATAGATGTTGGCTATGCAGTGGCTCAGCATCATGTGTACTTTCTGATGAGGTTTTCGTCTACCTACCCTTATGCCTTTCCTTGTTAGCATTCCTATCAGCAGCACACTATTTCTGGGGGACTCTCCTGGGAAACCACTCTAGAGTAGAAGAAACATGGACACAATGCTGATTCTCACCTATTCTGCTTGGCTACATGATGGTTACTTCCTCTATATGGTTTGGATTTTTTAATTTCCTCATGACACCTCTCAACCTCCCCTCATCATTCTCTTCTTTTTTTTTTTTTTTTTTAAAGATTTTATTTATTTATGTGACAGAGAGACAGCCAGCGAGAGAGGGAACACAGCAGGGGGAGTGGGAGAGGAAGAAGCAGGCTCCCAGCGGAGGAGCCTGATGTGGGACTCGATCCCCGATCGCCAGGATCACGCCCTGAGCCGAAGGCAGACGCTTTAACGACTGCGCTACCCAGGCGCCCCTCATCATTCTCTTCTAACTGGTCCATTCTAGGCCACCTGGGTGGCTCAGTGGTTAAGCGTCTGCCTTCGGCTCAGGTCATGATCCCTGGGTCCTGGGATGGAGCCCCCACATCGGGCTCCCTGCTCAGTCGGGACGCCTGCTTCTCCCCTCCTTCTGCCTGCAGCTCTCCCTGTTTGTGCTCGTGCTCTCTCTCTGTCAAATAAATAAATGAAATCTTAAAAAAAAAATAAAGATCCATCCCAGGGAGGAACTAAACTTTTGTTCTTGACCACATTTCTGGTTACAGGTCTTTTTTAAAATTTTGTCCAAATATAGATTTCAGTAAATTGGAAGGATACCTGTATCACACACTGGTGATACTTTAAGCAGTTCGTTATGCACTTCTTGCGATGTCCCGTGTGTCGCATTGCTGGACTGTTGTCGGTTTCTTTTATTGCTTTTTGATGACTGAGGGGTCGATGATGCCAAGTTTCCTAAGGACAATGACCACTCCTTCCTTCCACTTTGTTTCTATCAAAGTGCCTCACAAGAGAAAGTAGTTCTCAAACTTGACTGAGTTTGTTGAGCACTCACTGAAAGGGTTTGTGTTCTGTTTGATCAATTTCACTTGCGGTATTGCCTGGTTACCCTTGAATAGGACAGATGCACAATTATTTGAAAAGTAGTTCAAGGTTTAAAAATTGATTTTGCTCAAATCTTAAGTTTTTCAGTCTATTTAGTACACATTTACATAACATTGATTCACTGTCTCTTCTTCCTTTGATCTGCAGTTATATGAAATTGACAGCAATAAGCTATCCATGCTGCTGCCAGTATCTTGCCACTCAGCCTTCCTTCATGTCATTTCTTGATTTCATCTTTATTAAATGTTTACAAATCAGTTAGGTTCAAGCTACAAGCCTAAAATTGTGGCTAAATGCTTGCAATGACAGCTGTGGTTTTCTGCCAATATTTGAATGCAGTTTTCTTGATCAGTTTTGTTTTTGAGTGTGCAATTTGCAGTTACCTCCTGGAAAAAGAAGCATGCTAATGGATTTCAGATGTGGCGTGAATTACTTATTTGTACGTTCGTGCAAAATCAAACACATTTGGGACAAATTTCGTTTACTCTTTGGTTTCAAAGAATAGAATTGTGCCAGTAATTCAGCAAGTGTAAGGGCAATCTTTACAAATAGGGCAACTTGTTGATTTCAAAGAATACAGTTTGAGACTTTCTGCTGGAGAAAGAAATAATGAGCCAGTAACCAGTGCACATTCCTGAAGTTACCCAGGCTTGCAATTCTACTCTCATCTGCTTCTTTTTGCTGCTACAGGGAGAGGGAAATTCATTCCACAGATTAAGTGTTAACTAGTTTTAACAAGAATCTCGTCTTTGATGAGAAGTAAATCTTTGATCAAGTTTAAATTGAACAGAAGACACTATGGGAACATTCTTCTAATATCTGATGATATTCATAGAATCTAAGTAGAATGAGATGTCAGCTGGGCATCTAGTAGTGGAAGGATCTCGTATCACTTTGGTAAATGAAAGATGTTTTAAAGCCAAAGTCAGAATCAACTTTCTCGTTTGTGACTCTGCATGAACTAAACCTCTGGATGGCATTATCTCATCTCACCAGTTTGTGCTGTGAGCATAAGGGGTGCCTACAGAAGGTATGAGTATTTCTTAGCACCAACCATTGCCATAGCCAGACCAGAACTTAGAGATTCACCAACTGACAATTTAAGGACTGTTATGGTATTTCACATTTTCAGGTTTTATAGAGAGATGCAAGGTCTCTTGTTTTTGTCTTTAGATGCTTCCTTTCCCTCTAGACTGCACATATCATACCCTACTAACTAGGACTCATGACCACTCATGTTTAGGAATCAGAGTACTGATGATGACAATAAAAAGGCGAGAGAAGTAAAATAGAAACAGAATATATATTTTTGATAGTTTCTTTTTCCTACTTCACATTTCCCATGTAAAGTATTATAACCCTACCCTCTGATTTTTGTAGCTGAATACAATTCTCCGATGTTAAGATTAAGTTGTGGCTGTGGTTCTCAAACTTGAACACACGTCAAAATCATAGGATTATTAAAACACAGACTGCTGAGTGCCATCCCCACAGTTTCTGATTCAATAGGTCTGATGGAGCCCAGGAATTAGCATTTCTAATAAATTACTGGATGCTGCTAACGCTGCTAGTCTAGGGACCACACTCTATGAAACCACAGACTTAGGCAGTTATAGATCATAGTCTTTTGTTGCAGAAGTGTGATCATACTGACCTCTTTCATCCTTTCACCTCAAATAGTTGCTATTCAATTTTTATGAGGCAATTTTAAGGACACTTCTTGAGTGTGCATGAGTCAGATACATATACATATTGTTCACAAATGTATATTAGAAATAAGTCTTTTTTTAAAGATTTATTTATTTATTTGAGAGAGAGCGAGACAGCATGTGTGTCTGAGGAAGGGGAGGAACTGAGGGAGAGGGAGAGAATCTTAAGCAGATACCCCACTGAGCTTGGAGCCCAAAGTGGGGCTTGATCTCATGACCCTGAGATCATGACCTCAGCTGAAACCAAGAGTCTGACACCTAACCGACTGAGCCATCCAGGCGCCTGTATTAGAAATGTCTTAAATTAACTAGGCATTCAAAGATTACAGTATTTGGAAAAGTAAATTATGAAACTGTGCTTGATTTTTTTGGGAGAAAATCAATTACTTCTATTGCACTGTATCAGCTTATATAAAAAGTAATTAAGTTATCCCTATAAACTCGACCCCCATTTATTTACATGGCTTTAAAGAATTTTTAGATACTCAAAGGCAATTAACAACTAAAACAACAAAAAGCAGTAAGCAGGCTAAATACCCATTTTCCTTTCTGCTTGAAGTATTCGTTTCTGTTAATATCATAATTTACTCAATTATAGTCTTCCTTTTGGAAAATATCTATTTTCTGAGATCAGAGTTCTTCACTGGGTTGTATAATTATATGTAACAAAAATTAGGCATTTCCTCATAAAACTAACCAAAGCAGTAAGAAACCCTAATGACATTAGTGAGGATCAAAAAAAAAAAAAAAAAAAAAAAAAAAAAAGGGTAGTGTTTGAAAGCTCTTTTGTTATAACAATGCCAGGTATGTTAAGCCACTTGATTACACTATAATTTACAAATCCTCTTTTGGATATGAGATCATTTAAGTTTCAAATGAAAGAGTCAAAAAAGACGTCCCTAGCATCTGAGAATCTGTACATGTTAGTTCAAGTTTCTCTTTTTAAAAGTAGATGTATAGATAATAACTTCTTTCCTTTTCAAAATAGTATTTTAGTTATCCTTATGTTTTTAAAGAAATGTGCAAAAGACAATAGGTGATCCCCAACAGTGTAGAGCTTTTTAAACCCTGAGTATAATTTTTACTTTTTTGTTCCTTTAGGCTTTATAAAAAGGCAGTTTTTCCTCTTTAGCTTTTTAGTTGCTCCTGAATCACAGACAATAGTGATAAAAATGAAATAATTTAAAATACAGCTAAAATTTTTTTAAAATTTGACAAACAAAACTTTATAGTTGAAGCATGATATTTAATTTGGCCGTGTGGTACATTTTTTCCCAGAAGAATGTGGAAAGATGAGCTACCTATGGTATGACATGTATCCAGATATGCAGATGCTAATGTCTAGGTATTCTGCACATGCAGAAAGTCTAGAACAATGTGGAAATCCACTTATTGACAAACTGGCAAGTGGGATCCTGACAACAGCAAAGAAAGGCTCTGTCCAGGTACTTAAAAATGAGTGAAGTTTGGTTTTTGAAAGTTCAAATCAAATTAAAAAAGCAATTTTACTGGACAAATAAGGCCCTAACCTGAAAAACTGGCTTTAACGTTGAGACTTTCTCACTCTTGGCTGTGAGGTGCAAGAGATTTGGTGAGTGGGGGGGTGTGCTAGGGTGATCAACCATCCCATTTGCTCAGGACCAAGGCATTTCCCGGAATGCGGGGTTTTCATTTATCAAACCAGGACAGTCTTGGGTAAACAGAGATAGTGGGAAACCCTACGTTGTGTTTTCACATCTCTCAGTTATACCTTATAGAATACAAGCCAGGTACTGCACTTGGCTTTGGCTCCATAATCAGCTTCATTAGGGCATTTGTATCAAGTTGATTTTTTGTTGTTGCAGTTTCTTTGGCAAGTTAGTAATGATACCTGTAAATCCTGACCGATTTTAGTAATGGCTTAATTATCAGCTATACAAAATACCTTATGTTTAATTTTTTGAAAGTTCAATTAAGTAAACAAATTCCTTCAAATTGGGCAATTGATGCTTTCTCTTACTTGCCAGTTCCCAAATCATATTTTTTTCTACAAGAATGAGGCCTTTAGAACATTATATATGATTTTAAAGAAATCTTTTCTTAACTTGAACTAGTGATTTTGAAAGCCATTGCCTTTGAGGAAGATACACAGAGACTATGCAATAAAGTCATAGAAAAATAAAGTGATCCATCAATGGGTTATAATATATTCCCCATTCATTCACCTCCTTTTTGGAACAGATGAATATCTGTTGTCTTTTACCTAGATGATAGCTTATAGAGAAACACTTTCTAAAACTTTATTTATATACGACTCCAGGTATGTGACAATAAAATGATATTCATGTAATTTCTATAGCTGCCAAGGTTGGTGCCTGTCATTTGCAATTCTCAGTGCAAATTGCTCCCCCAGCATCACCCATGGTTAGCAAAAATTGTCTGAAAAAACTTCCTCAGTGTGAATTGATATTTGGATGTAATCTTGCTTTTTAAACCTCTTGCTTTTGCACAAAGTTGAAAAATTCTGGACAAATACATGAAAAGGAGTAAAAAAAAAATCATGTTTTCACTGAATGTTAAAACACAGATAGTTGGTTAAAAATATATTTATAAAATAGGGGTGCCTGGGTGTCTCAGTCAGTTAAGAATCTGACTCTTGATTTCAGTTCAGGATGTGATCTCAAGGTTGTGAGATTGAGCCCCGAGTGGGGCTCCACGCTCAGGGGGAGTCTGCTTGATTCTCTCTGGCCTCCCCCCCCTTTATCTCTCTCTCTAAAAATAAATAAATAAAATCCTTAAAAATATATTTATAAAATAGAATACACATAAAATATCTACTGGCATTTAAATTATTAGGTGCCATCTGTAACTCGTAATAGTGTGTTCAAGGTACGATTGACTTTAACATTGAAGCACAGTACAGATTTCAGCGATTACATAAAAAAATGTCCTTAGCTTTAGGTTATGTAATGATAAACTGTACCTGTTGAAAAATATATGTGGAAAAAAGAAATAATTTTAATACAAATATGACTCAGCTGCAGGCATTCATTTATTCCAATCCAGCAACCATGGTAAATGTGTTTGGATTATGGGGCATAGTATGAAACATTTAAAAGGGAGTGGAGATCTTTATTAAAACAGAAGGCTCTTCAAACTCCACAATGATGTCAGAAATATAGGTCCTTGGAGCACACTATTGTTTTAAGCGGAGGTCCCCGCACTTTCACACTGGTTATAAAACATTATTTTGTGCTGCTGGCCTGGAATGAGAATGTCATACATCTGCAGGCAATTAGAAGAAGCTGGACCGCATGTTTGATTAGCTCAATAATAAACGGGCACAAGTGTGACTCCACTTATGTTAGTCAGATTCCCTAGACAGATTATCCTGTTGTTATCATATGAAATAACCCCCTTTTATCAACAATTAAGTAAATCCACATTTATGGGCACTTTGCAAAATTGTGAGGTGGGAAGAAATCCAACTTAAGCCTTAAGTCATCCAAAAAACTTTTAACCCTGCTTTCAATGACACAGACCCCAATCCCAAGTTTTAGAAATTGGTTATGTAGAAATATATACATAGAAATACCGTGTGTGCACACAATCAGTAAGTATGCTTTTAGCATCTATCATAAGCAAGGCATTTAATAGTTTTAGCTTATAACTAAAGAAAAAAATTCCCACAGAAGAATTACAAATGTTTTAATCTGTGAAAAGTAACTTTGTAAAGTAGTCTCAATCTTTTTAAGAAAAATAGGGTTTCATTTTTATTATTCACGTTTTATTATACAGTTTCTACTCTAACCAGTGAATGTCGTTAATCTTGAATATGCTCTATCCTAGAACTTCTTCATTCAGTTCTGGGCATTGTTCTTGAATTCAACCACAATAGTCAATGATAGACTATAAGCCACTTTGGGAAATGACCAATTCATTTATCTGGTTTTTTTTTCCTCCTAAGTACCATTAAAATATACATCTGAAGCATGAAAAATAATTCAGTACATAAAGGTCAATACTTTAAAAATTTTCAGCATAACTTTCCAGTTTCAGGAAAAATACCACCAAACCTTCCAATCCAACTATATATTTAAATAACATGATTAAAAGTTGCTGTCTCAAATAAAGTCAAGATACTTTTTATCAATATTCACTCAAATACATATACATAAAATAACCTCATGAGGCTATCTCCTTGACATAATCCTTAAATTAAATATCGGAATATCAAGCAGATGCTGAAACATTCATCATCATTATTGGAATTCTGACTCATGACAGTAACACGAAACAGATGCTAATATGATGCGCCCTCTTAAAAGTGACACCATCACGGCATGGGTTAGCTCTTGATGTGGGGTACTTAAAAATTTGAACACAAAATATAAAACAATAAAAGTCAGGGCATGATAGGTATCCTTCATTTATAAGCCATTTGAAATCTATCTCATACAGAAGATAAACCTCAACACTGGAGCATAAAGGGCAACATCTCAGGAAAACAGAAGATGCTTCTTTCACTTAAAGCAGCAGTTAGGTGATCCTGATTGAACCCCTCAGTGTTGAGGGAGGCAGGTGCTCTCTTCCTCACCCATGAACAGATAGAAAGTTAGAAACTTCTAGACCCTTTCCATTGGCCAATGTGTACCAGGCACCTGTGGTGTAACATGGGGTCTACTCCGTCAGCCCCTAGTGGTACAAAAGGAGTCTGGGGCTCCTATGGCCCATCTTACTAACAAGCTCCACACCAGGCAGTCTGAAAGGCTTTGCTAAGCAGGAAAAGGGAAACAAAATCTCTTAGCACTGTCAAGTTAGCTAATATCCTACACATCTTCGAAGCCCAAGATTCTTATCATTTTGCTAGCATGAGTCTACAGCTGTTTCTAGAATACACAGTGATGTGTACTCTTTGTGAAAATAAACAGAAAAACCCGAGCAGATGGTGCCACAGTGCAAGTGATAGAAGCGAAATGTACTCAGATGAGAACTTAAAAAGATAGAAATATGAGTGGGGGAGATTCCCTCAAAGGTAATGAGAAACAGAGTCCTCTTTCTTGATTCTTCAGTGAGAAAAATAAATTAGTAGCAAGTTCAATGAAAAGAAAGCCTGAGAACCCAAAGGAGGACATTTATGGAGTAGCCTGACAGCACAATTTCAAAGTCCAAATGAGTAACCTGACTGTTCCTTCTGACAGCTGTGACTGTGGCTCCGCCTGCCTGGGTTTGAAAGCTAGTTCTACTCTCACCACCTGGCTGACCCCTGGTTCCCAAACTTGGCTGCACGCTGGAACCATGTGGGGAGCTTTAAAAAATACCAATGCCGGGAACCCACCCCCAGAGACTGTTATTTAATTGGGCTGGGGTGTGGCTTGACTATGGAGAAGTTTTAAAAGCTCCCAAGTGACTGTAGATAGAGGCCACTATGGTTGAGAACCACTGATGACCTCTCTCTGATCCACAGCTTCCTCATTTGTAAAATGAGGACCGTAGAGGCAGCAACCACCTTTTAGGATTTTTGTGATGATTAAATGGTAATTCGGGCAAAGCACTCAGCACAATGTCTGGCGTGTGGGAAGCTGTCAGTAAACGTCAGCTGTTCTCCTCACCACGAGGAGCACTTGGACAGGAACATACATTCTCGTTAGCATAAGTTGTCAAGCTTACCTTGGCACACGTTATGCTCACTCTGTTCGTAGCCTGTTGCACACTGGATCCGGTGAGAAGGGTTGGAGGGGATGCGCTGAGGGTCAGCTGGGTTCCGCCGGATGACAAAGTTATTTCGGCTCGTCTGCATTTCCGGGCCTGCAACCGCAGCAGCACTGGCAACGAAGCCGCCCCCAGGCATCACTCCACTGGCGGCCATGCCACTGGCTGCCATGCCCCCAGCGCCTGCAGACGTGGCGGCTGCATTGGCCGCTGCACCCGCACCTTCCGAGGTGGGTGTTTCTTGCTGAGGTTGTTCATTATTGACAATAATCTGGGCTGTTTTAGGAAGGCAGAGGTATCCTCCGTAGTGGTTGACACATTTCATTCCACCTTTGCAAGCGTCTGGGACAATGTCACATTCATCAATATCTGTGGTCAGCAATAAAATAAATCAGGAATCTTCTCAAAGGGAACTCTGAACATGTAAATATATGCTCATGCCTTTTTGGTAGAATACAAACAGGATAGGAAGAGTGACATGAGATGGAGACAGAAAGCTATATTCAGAAGGGAAGTCTTTGAAGTTGGCTCACCTTTGCACTGCTGTCTTACAGGATCCCACTCATATCCATCTGTGCATTGCTGTGAAGAAAACATCAAAGATGGAGCCAGGAAACAGTTAATTGGTGTGTCCGCTTCCTAAGAAGTCACTCTAAAAGCTTCATTCCTATGGCAACAATCCTTGCTCTAGAGCCCTACATAGATGATGAGATGGGTAGTTTAACATTCCCTAGATTTTCTTTCTTTCTTCCTCCCTCCCTCCCTCCTCCCTCCCTCCCTCCCTTTCTTCCTCCCTTCCTTCCTTCCTTCCTTCCTTCCTTCCTTCCTTCCTTCCTTCCTTCCTTCCTTTCTCTCTCTCTCTCTCTCTCTCTCTTTCTTTCAACAAATCTGCACTGGACCATTTCAGGGCTCCTTCTCAATCACCAGCTGCCTCAACTCTTGTGTTGTATTTGTTATAGTTGCCCATCACCATCTTGGAATTCTTTTCTCTGTCTCAATACTGATCTTCTCTAATCTCTCTGAATGCCCGGTTTTGCTTTATTTGCCCTTCTTGCACATTATAAATTTTACCAAAAAAAAAAAAAAAAAAAAAAGGAAAAAGAAAATTCCACGAAATTCCTTTTTTCAGCCCTTGACTCTTCCCCTCCTCTTTCATTTCTCTTAGAGCATTCCAGCACCTGCCTTTCCTTATTCCTGTTCAGCTGGGTCCCAAGCCTCCCACTCACACCCTGGCCTGCCTCCTAGCTTCAATTCCTACCAGTTCTCTCTAGTTCACTCACTAAACAAACCATCTACTGAGTACCTTCTCCTGCTGGGCACCGTTCTAGTCCCTTGGCACGCAAAGGTCATGAAGATCTTGTCCTTGTCCTCAATTGGTTCACAGATCAGAAGAGACAGACAGTGCCACAGTGCAAGTGATAGAAGCGAAATGTACTCAGATGAGAACTTAAAAAGATAGAAATATGAGTGGGGGAGATTCCCTCAAAGGTAATGAGAAACAGAGTCCTCCTTCTTGATTCCTCAGTGAGAAAAATAAATTAGTAGCAAGTTGGAGCAAGATGTCAGGTGCTGTGACAGAAGCATGTATGTGGAAAGAGTGTCCAGGGCTGCATGTGGGCATGACAGTGTGGAAGAAACTTTATGGGGGAGGCCACAAATGAATTGGGCCTTACAGGCTCTTTCCAGGAAAATGTAGGAATTCTAGGATAAGGGCGACATGAGCAAAAGTGCAACATTGATAAAGAGAGAAGGAGCTGCAAGTAGTCTGAGTGGGAGGATGCAGTTAGAGGAACAGGCAGGAAGAGATTTCTACCTTGAAAGTCAGTGAATCTCAGGCTTTATGATCAAGCTTAAGAGTCACCCAGGGGGCTTGTTAAAATGCAGACCCAAAGGATCGGATTCTATAGGTCTGGGTAGGAGGCTTGGAATCTGAATTCCTAACAAGCATCCCAGGTGATTCTGACACAGGTTGCCTATAGGTTACTTCTTGAGAAACGCCACTGTAAGTGATAAGAGGCCCCTAAAGAATTTTATTTATTTATTCATTTTTCCCCCAAAAGTATTTTTAAGCTCAGGAAAATATTTGACCAGACGCAGATTTGAGGAAGATGCTTCAGGAAAGATTGAGCAAAAGTAGAGTGAACAAATAAATACACTTGAGTTCTTTTAATAGAGCTGAGAGTTGCTTATGCACACAACAGATGCTAGGCAAGTAAATAGCTGAATGGAGTCAGAGAGCTCAGTTAAATATTTTAGCGATATCTAAAACTTCACAGGGTGAAAACTAAACTCACTTTATCTCCTAAGCTAATTCTTTCTAGTTTCTCCAACCTGTCCAAGGCACTACCACCTTTCTTAGGACCTCGGATTATAACTGTAACATCCACATTGATTTTCCACTTATTTGTCTTCAAACTCTGCTGACTTTGTGTCCATTTCCATACTCACCACATTGGTGTAAGCCTTCCTGGCTTCATGAATAGGCAAGGCTGTTTGGCTGTCCATATCTCTGCATGCTGCTCACAGTCTCCATGACAATCTTTCTCACTCTCTTGATTATTTTACCCCTACATTTAAGAGCTCACAATGACTTGCAGACCTCTCAACTCCAACTTCTGCCATCTCCAGGTTCCCCCCACTACCTAGCTCCAACCCATCTAACCTTGTCATCTCCTCAACTTGTCTTGGTTGTTTTTACCTCTAGACTTTGATCATGTCACTTTCTCTGATTCAGGTGCCTCTTCAGCCTTTCTAGATTAATCTGACATCATTACTTCTTTCAAGATTCAGCACAGAACTTGACCTCTTCCAATATGCCAGTACTGACATTAATTACTTCCTTGCTTTTCTATCTCTTTAGCAACTTGTATAATCGGTATAATTATATTTGTTCTTGCTTAAGAACTTTGTAGTTCTCAACAGTATTTTCCCAGAGTAAATTCCCTTGGTGAAGGTCTGAATTTTCTTAAACAAATAACCTTAAATTCTTTTGCTGATGGTAAGAACTGCTTATGCACATGGTAGCTACTTGGCAAGTAAATGGCTCAATCAACCCTAACTTTAAAATGGGAGGGGGATATGAGGCTGTCTTGTGAATATGAGCTCAATATTCCAAAAAGTATCTTTCAAGCCAGGCACAATGACAGTTCACTGAATAATCTGTATGCTAACTAGAGAAGACATGCAGATTGTTTTAGGTATTTAGTTCCAGTATATTTAATATGGATCTACTATTAAATAGGCCTAGAATGAGTGTAGCTTCACCCCCAGCTGGCTGTGTAGCCTTCAGCAAGTTAGATACTCTCTCTGATCTTCAGTTCTACTATTAGTGAAAGGAAGATGATACCACCTACCTCAACCTTTGCTGTGAAATGAAAGGAGATAGTGTCCCCACAATGGGGTACTCACAAAATAGTTATATATTATTCTTTAACCATGAATTATCAGGCATACACAGTTCAAGAATGAATAGACCTAATTTTAGAACAAAAAGGATGTCATATATGGAAAATCTGCTATAATAATAAAGAACCCTAATTAGTGGTCTAGAACTCTAGTGTTTAATCCACAGGGGCCTTTCTCTGCTAAAGATGAATGTGATTGAGTTGATGAACCAAAGGGAAGGGGGTATAAGACAAGTAATTGTAAAAGGAATAAAGTATTTTATTGGATGAATATAAAAATGGGTAGTTAATATTTTAGCTCCCTAAGAAGGTAGTAAGTTTAGCCTGAAAAACAAAACATTCTCATTTGAAGATAAACAACACATGTATTCATTTCTTGTGCTTTATTTATCTTCAGCAGAGGAAGCAACTACATTTATCATTAAGTTAACAAAATATTTATGTGAAACCCTATTTGATTTATAGTTGATCTGAACAACAACAAGGAACATTTTCCAGATGAATACTAACATTCTGGGGATAATAGGATACCAAAAAGTGAGATAATGTTTATTATCAGTAATTGACATTAGCTCACTTTTAGGAGTTTTATTTTCAAAAATTTTTCACATTCTTTTGAGTAGGATTACTTCATTTTAAATTGGGAGCAAGTAGAAAAATATGTTTTTCATATTGTGATCCAGGACAAATGTCACTTGCCTCACGACACCGGTTAAAGACTAGAAAACACAAAACAAAAACAAACAAACAAAAAAAGAAAACAGAAAATGGAGGTGCAAACAAACTCACTGGAAGTGAAGTAAATACTGCCATCTGTTCTCACCCCTTTCATTCCTGATAGTGGGATGGGTCAGATGATGTTTTCAATCTTTTATTAAACATTGGTTATGTCCATGCAATCAACTAATTAATCAAATATTACTTGGAAATAATCAGATGCAATTAATTAGAAAATGCAAAACCAAATTTCGCACAATGCATTTTAAGACCACTTTAGCCGATATTGGATCCTGGTAGCACATAAATTCTACCTGAAGGGCATTTATATGAATTATCAGTTATATTATAAATGAACATATAGCCTTTATGAATTCAATAAAGGCCACTTACATGAGAACATAAGTCACATATACAAATGAGGTATGTGCTTTTGTGATGTTTGTTCTTATTTGACTTGTCTTGCTCTGCAAGTTTTGGTTTTACCTGCATGTATATAGGAATCCAAGCTTTCCAATTCCTTACCCTTATTAATTTATTGGATGTGTTGGAAACATATAGCTTACTTTGGTTTTTGTTTTAAAAGGGTCTCCTTTTTCAGTCTTGCAAAAATCATTATATTGTGGTCCCTATTTCAATCGGTGATCTACATGAACTTTGGAGGGACCATGGGCAATTTAAACAAATTAAATGTGAACTGTATTAAAGCGTTGTTTAATTTATTACCCTCCACAGCCTACAGCCCACATACACTGGCAAGAGTGGATAAAGTCTCCCTTGTGTCACAGAATCCCGCTGAACCGCACTTATCTCAAATTCCATCATCCCTTACCGTGTATGTGATGGTTTCTTCGGTGTCCTGTGATTTGACCAGTGCCAGAGTCAGCATAGTTAGGAAAAGGGCTTTCAACATCGTGAATCTCAAAGAAAACACAGGACAAACTGATGCTTAGTATCTGCTGCGGGGGAAATAAAACTTTAGCTGTGCAGTAATAAGCAAGGAAGGGCAGGAGGGAGAGGGCTAAGGTTCCATCATACCCAATTTCCAATCTACTTTCTCATTCCCCCTCCCCCTCCTCAACCTTCCCTGGGCCAAACGAGGCACCAAAGACTGTAAAAGGGCTGCAGAATTACATTTCACTTTACTCCATCCAGCTGCGCTGAACATATACAAAGGATATTCAGCGAGCATTTTATACTGCACCTACACAACGGGCTCCAGAAAGAGGGTGGAAGGGAAAGAATAGAGAGTAATTAATTTCAAAGGAGATGGTGCATTTGTGTGTGGGTGTGTGTGTGTATGAGAGAGACACACAAACACACACACATACACACACACACACAGAGAGAGAGAGAGAGAGAGAGAGAGAGAGAGAGAGAGGAGGTGGGGCAGCAAATCTCATATTCCTTGAACATTAAGGCTTTCCCTATATGCTCACCTCCAGCTAGTGAAGTTCCTCCCACAGCTCAGCAGAAATACCTGTGCACTAATATGAATTACCTTGGCCTCAAACTTTTTTTTTTTTAACAAAACACCAAAACAAAACTCAAAGAACAATTTCCCCCCCTAGTAGAATACCTGCCCTTCAGAGTTCCTTCTCATATCCCACAAAACAAACCCTCAAAGTGGTATTTCCATGCCTTTCTCTGCGCGCAGTTTCCTGTGGAGGAGGAGCCCAAACCGTCTGATTCCTTTGGTACCCGACACGCTACCTTCAGGATCGGGCTGCCTAGAGCCAGAACCGGGGGACCACACCGCAGCCCGAGGTACTAGTTTCCAGGCGTCCGGCCTGGCGCCCGGGGGAGGTAAGGTTCCCTCTCTTAACAGTAAACTAACAGGCTGCAGCCCCGGGAGCTGCTCTGCGCTCCCGCTTTTAACCAGCTCCTGTGGAATCCAGGTGCGGCTTAAATCTCTTACATTTAGCCCCCTAAAAGTTTCAAAACCTCGTTTATGGGCAAAGCCCAGTCGGCTGATTGTCGGCGCGCACACACTTGCCCATCCAAACAGATGTCACCCCGGTACTCGCACATGCTGACAGATAGCATTCCGAGACCGCACACCTCCACCTCCCTCTCCGCCTGAGAGATCCTGCACAGTCTGGGGCAGTTCTCGGGTACCCTGCACCCCTGAGGTTACCCCACTTACGTCCCTGCGCGCGGCCCGGCGGACACTGGGCGCGCCAGGGGCTCCTACCTGCGCGGCCGCGCTGCTCTCCGGGCCTGGGGAGCAAGGGGAGAGCGCAGGGGAGGGCAGCCCGGTGGGTCTGAACTGGCGAGGTCTGGCAGCGGCCGCGGCAGCAGGAGGAGGAGGAGGAGGAGAAAGGGAGGGAAAGGGGGAGGGCGAAGGGGGGCGGAGGAGAGAGCTGAGGGAGGCGCAAGGGCTGAGCCAGGAGCTGGAGGCCGGGCCGGAGAGCGCTCTGCGCAGCCGGGTGCGCGCCCCCTCCTCCCTGCGCCCTCTTGGCCGCGGCGCCTGCCCTCCTCTGCCAGCCCTTCACCCCAGTTCCCAGACACGCCGGAACCCCAGGCCAAAGATGGCATGCTTGGCATGTGAGGTCTTGGGTTTGAATCAGCCTTGGTGATGCTCCAGCCTTCCGGACAATATCTCCTGCCCCGTAGAGGGGAAACATCTCTCCGAGAGCTGCTCAGGGTCCTGAGAAATTGCTTAAACATTTTTTTCCAACAAGCGAATCCTAGGACAGTTAATTAACCCCATTCATTGAACTGGTTCGTTTTGCAGGTTCTTTCAGTTTGTTTGTTTGTTTGTTTATGTTTGCGTGGGGGAGGGTCTGCTTCCTCAAATGTAGAAAAAAGAGAATCCATTCGTTCAACAAATATTTTTGACCCACTGTGTGCCAGGATTGGCAATGGGCCAGGTATAGCTCATGCTAACAAAATTGTGAGGTCAGGTTTGTTTTTGGTCTCACAAACCTCCTCTGTTTATGGGCCCTTTTCTTACCTACTGTTTCTCTTCTCTCCACTGGTTCACTTGCAGGAGTCCCCAGTACTGGTCATTCAAAGTTGGGCATTTCATTTTCACCTATCATACTAATGGTGGAATTTCAGGAATCTGGAGAGCAAAAAAAAAAATTTTTTTCTGGCTTCTTTAATCATACCACACAGATTGCTGTTATCTCTGAAGGCTCCAACTCTACAGTCAGATTAATAGTTTGCTTCTAAGGCAGTCATGTCTTCTAAGAAGCAAACAGCCAAATACAACTTCATGAATGAGACAATGTACCAACTGAAGGTACTAAGGACTTTGACCCCAAGCAGGAGACAGGGTGGGAGAGAGAGGATCAGCTCCTTTCCTTTTCTGCTGGCCACCAAGGGAGAAGGTGGTAGACAGTGCAAGAGAGAGGCTGTTGGGTGGAGGCCTCTCTTCTTATCTCTGGGGTATGCAGCAGGTTGTCTAGACCTTGCCAGATTGGTTGCAAGCCACACAATATTGGGCAAGATCAAAGGAACTTCATGGCCCTGAACCTTACATAAGTATGTGGGATTTTGCTAATAGTATTGAAGATTTTTACTACCAAAATTCAAATAAGTTTGTTTTCCCAGTCATTAATGACCTCCAAACTTGGGAAAAAAAAAAAAAAAAGAGGAACTTTGCCTTTGTATAGTAAAAGATCTGTCCAGACATTTTCTCCTATTTTTTTTTTTTTAATTCTATCTTCAGCTCTCTCCCCAGAAAAAGTGGGTTGAAACTCCCAAATTTCTCTCTCCAGCCTGGAACTCTTCCTGCCTGAATAGCCAACTGCTGACATTGTTATCTTTATCTGTACATCTAATGGGCATTTCAAACTTAGCAGGTCTGCTGAGTCTCACCCTCTCTCCCAGTCTACTCTATCCACCTGCTTCACCATCTTGATTAATAGCAATTTCATCTTTCCAGTTTGCTCAGCTCCAAGATCATGAGTCATCCTTGATTTCTCTTTTCCTCACACACTTTGCATTCAATTCTTCAGAAAATTCTCTTGGCTCCATCTTCAAAATATATCCAGGAACAGACTACTCTTCGTCACTTCTTTCATTAACACCCTGGTCTGAGCAGCCAGCATCTTCCACCTGGATTATTACGATAGCCTCCTGCAGTTATTTTTCTCAGCAGAAGTTCACATAGATAAATCCTGGGTAGGTACTCTTTGTTGTCTGGCTTCCCTCACTTAGCACGCTTCTGAGATACATCCTTGTTGTTGGGTGCATTGGAAGTTCATTCCTTTTTATTGCTGAATAGTATTCCAATGTATGGCTATACCCTGACTTGTGTATATGTTCAACTGTTGATAAATATTTGGACTGTTTATGAATAAAGCTGTCATGGACGTTCATGTAGAAATTTTTGTGCGGATATATGTTTTCTTTTCTTTTAGGTAAATACTTGGAGAGGAACTGCTGGGTTATATGGTAAGGATATGTTTAATTTAATTTAATTTAATTTTATTTTATTTTTAAAGATTTTATCTATTTATTCGACAGAGATAGAGACAGCCAGCGAGAGAGGGAACACAAGCAGGGGGAGTGGGAGAGGAAGAAGCAGGCTCCCAGCAGAGGAGCCTGATGTGGGGCTCAATCCCATAACGCCGGGATCACGCCCTGAGCCACAGGCAGATGCTTAACCGCTGTGCCACCCAGGCGCCCCAGGATATGTTTAATTTTAAAAGCAAATGCCAAATTGTTTCCCAAAGGGACTGTACCATTTTACACTCCTACCAGTAATGTGTGAGATCCCATTTGCTCCACATCCTTGCCAATACCTGGTACTGTCAGTCATTTATAGTGTTAGCTGTTATGGGGGTATATAAGCGGCATCTCATTGGTGATCTCATTTCTAATGATGTTGAGCATTTTTTATTTCTTTCTTGTCCATCAATATATATTCTTTTGTGAAGATCCTATTAAAATCTTTTTTTTTTTAAGAGTGGGAGGGTGGGGAGCAGGGGAAGAAGGAGAGAGGGAAGCGTTGGGAGAGGGAGAGAGAGAATCTCAAGCAGACTCCATGCCCAGTGTGGAGCCTGACATGGGGCTCAATCTCATGACCCTGAGATCATGACTTGAGCCAAAATCAAGAGTCGGATACTTACCTGAATGAACCACTCAGGCACCCCCTATCCTTCCTATTTTTAATGATAGGATATCTCTATCTCTTCATTAGTTGAAAAATAGTGAAATTGGCAATGGCATTCTTGGGTTACTGATTCAGGAGTAGGCTATTGTCCCACTTCAAATTAACCAGAACTAAAAGGAAGTACTTCTTTTCCACAGTTCAGGGAAAGGCCTTCCAAGTTCACAGTGAAGGGGAACAATGGAGCCCTTTGCCTCAGTTGTCACTGGCAGCCATGTTACTGCCTGGAGGTAAGCCAGCCTCATCAAAAGGTGGTGCATGCTGTGGGTGGCCAACACGTGGATCAAACGTAGATCCTGGATAGATTGTTCATAGGGCTGACTGATCGTAGGACCCATGATACTTTTAGGGGTCCTCCACAATGTTTTATTTTCTTATAAAGTCAGAGGAAAAAATAAATATCATCCAGCCTGATTAAATGTCTTAATGCCATTGCAGTCATGAAATACTTTTTTTTTTTTTTTTTTTTTTTTTTTTTAGTGGAGGAAGGGGACCGTGAAGGCAAAAGTCCCCAGGGACCGTGAAAGTCATACTGTGGCCCTGATTGTTGTGCTTCCAAATCAGGCAAATGTGGACTCTGTCTACCTCTGCACTCCAGTTTTGTGAGGTAATATATTTTCTTATGATTCAAGCCAGTCTAAGTCAGGTGTTCAGTTACTTGAAGCAGAAAATGTACTCACTGCTAGCGTCCTACTCTGGAAGCTCTGGCCCTTGTGATGTGCTATATTTGCGTCCTGCACTCCAGAGTGGCAGGCTGTGAGTGTTTCTTGGGAGAGGCTGTTGGGAGAGATTCCCAGCCTTTCTGTCCTTGGGCAAGCTGAATGTTCCAGCCACTTCTGCTGGGAACAGCTTCTGAGTTCCTCCCCACCACCCCCTGGCATTGTGTGTGTGTGTGTGTGTGTGTGTGTGTGAGATTTTGAAAGATTTAAGACTTGAACTCTCCCTTTAATTCAAGAAGACGACTCTGGCTTCTCTCATGTGATTTAAAAAAGTAATCAGTGACTAACTTCTATAAGTGGGCCCTCTGCTTCCTAGTTTACCAACTATTACACTATATGTGTTACAAAGAAAAATTTATATTCTATTTTCTTTAATATTTCCCTTTTTAAAAATTCCCTGAAAATAATTAGAAGTCTCAAGGACCCACAGGCTCTTTAATTAACTGAGTCATGGAGTCAACAAATCCTGTGGTTAAAACCTGATTAAAAATATTCCCTGATGTGTGGACAATTGGAGAGTTAAATCTGTAAAAAAAAAATAAATAAAATGAATTAAACAAAAAGGTAGTAAAGATGAAACAATTACAAAGGGACTAACAGCAGGGTGATCAATTCACCCCAGTTTACCGAGGACTGTTCCAGTTTTTGCACTGACAGTTCTGTGTCTTGGGAAAGTCCCCAGTTCTAGACAAATTTAAAGGTTTGTGTAGTGGAAAGAAAATAGGACAAGTAGCCAGGAGTTCTTGCCTGGACTTTGCTATGCTCTAGCTGGGTAACCATGGCAGTCACTCAACTTCTTTGAATCAGTTCTGCACAAATGTTGACCAGGGTAACAACATTTATAACTGTAGTTATATTATAATTACTTGTATTTGTCACCTTGTTTTTGCTGGTTCCTCATCTATTCCCTCTTCTGCTGGTAATAATATCCTGATTTTCCTTTGGAAACCAACCCTTATAGTGATAGGCCATGACCAGGCCTGCCCATAGAATGCCACTAAGTATATATAAAGGGAAAACTCATAGGACCTAAAAATAAGGGGAAATGGCCCAGTGCAGTGCAAGAAGAATGTCAAAACCAGAACCTGGTTATTAGTCCCAGTGATGTGGCAGAATTACTGTCTTCTTAAGTTGTTTCCATGTACTGATAATAATGAGGATACAAAGAACACAGGGCCCATAATTCCATGCTCCTCTGACTGGAAGGAACCCATTCCACATGGGCTGTCAAGACTTTTAGCCTTTAGGCCTGCCTCTGTGAGCTATAAGGTAGGTGGAGAGCTGGGGCATACACCCTGAGCCCTTATTTCATTATATCCTTTGCTGGCTGATTCTTTCTGAATCCAGACACCATGGTTTGGTCCAGAGCATTTCCAATTCATATGATTTGCATGGAGCTTGTTTTTCCTCTGACTCTATGGGTGAGCACGTCACCCAGGTTCTACCAGTCATAGCACCAAATCTCCTATACCCACAGTAATTGGGTCAGAAATTATAAATACACCCCAAGATAACCCCCACTGAAGGGTCACTGTGGCATAAGACTAGGATTACAGAGAGTCTGGCTTCAAGTCCTGACTGCCACTCACTGGTTGTGTGAACCTGAAAAAGTTATTTAACCTCTCTGGGCCTCAGTTTCCTCTTAGGGAAAGTGGGGATAATGATATGTCCTATCTTGTAGAATTTTTATGAGTATTAAATAAGAGAATGCACATAAAACCCTTAGTAGAGTTCCTTGCACATAGGTATCGTTGCTATTATTATTATTAATACCAGGGACATATCACTCATGGGTCTGTGCTGTGAGCTTAGTAAATCAGATTCACTGTACATTGAGATAAAAGAAGTTACTAAGGGGTGCCTGGGTGGCTCAGTCAGTTAAGTGTCTGCCTTCGGCTCAGGTCATGATCTCAGGGTCCTGGGATCGAGCCCCACATTGGGCTTCCTGCTCAGTGGGGACCCTGCTTCTCCCTGTCTCCCCCCCCACTTGTGCTCTCTCTTCCTCTCTCTCTCTCTCTCTCTCCCTCTCAAAAATAAATAAATAAACTCTTTTTTAAAAAAAAGTTACTAAGGTTGAAAATTGTCTTCATATTTTTGTTTGTAACTATTTGTACATTATGAGATATTTAGAAGAAGCAGGGTCTGGACACTTAGTCCACTGCAGTTTTATGACTGAGTCATGGAAATGTGTGGCCCCATACTAAGCATCAATGCTGTCCTGAGGTGACAGTATTTTTGGAATAAGTGGCTCTGAGTTACCTAATGTTCTGAATTTTGAACAGCTTATAAAATTATACTTCCTTACTGATAATAAACAGTAATAGCTAACACTTATGTATTACTTACGCTGTGTCAGGAACCATAGTAAGCAGTTCTTATGTGTTAAGTCAGCAGCACTATTATTATGCCTATTTTGCTAAAAATGAAATTAAGGCACAGAGCAGTTCAGTAATTTGCCCAGGTGATACAGCTAGTGAGCAGCACAGTAGGGGTTCAAGAGCAGGCTGTGTGGTGCCCAAGCCCCTGCTATACATGCTCCTTTGTGTCACTTCCTCCCCACCATCAACTGAACTTAGGGTTGCAAGAACAGAGCAGAGGCGTGGATTATTTCTTCAATGTAATGCAACCACAGAGATTCAAGCTGGATTGAGAAGACTGCAATTGAAGATTATAATAAATTCACTTTGCTAAATTGCCATAAGCTTAAGGGAATCTGAGATTTTAAAGATTTGAAGATCTGTTTGGTGGGGGGGGGGAAACCCACAATTTCAGCAGAGATTCACAAATGTCGATGACCATGCACTGTGCTTTAAGTCTTCATATGCTTTAGAATGTGTATCTGAATCAAAGATGTACTGTCAATGTGGATCAGTTCTAAGAGTGGCTGACTCCAGCATAGGCTAACTACAGCCAGCAAGAACCCACAGTGAGTATCCCTGACATTCTAGGGACCAAGACATGAATTGTAGAATTAGCCTACAATTTCTGGCCATGTAGCCAAACCAGACAATATTTGGGTCCAGTTGGTTTGTAAAAGTATATTCCCTTATGAAGCTGTTGAAGGAGAAGCCAATGCCAGAGCCAGAATTGGCTGTATAAGCCTTTGCCTTTCATAGAAAGAGTTCATTTGTTAAATACTAGTATTCTTAGTGACCTGATAAAAATTGATCTCTGTCTAATGATAGCCCTGTAACATACTCTTCCAAGAGTAATGTTGATTAAATTATTTATTTTCTTGGGCTGCTTTCATATTGATGCTTAAAAATTCAATATTTTTGAATAGCTAGGTTTACTGTTATTATTTGTGAGAATATTTTCTTGGTGAATACACATATGGATTTCTGATATGCTTGCCATTATTGAAACAAGTCTTTGGAAGAGATAGCTTCTAGTACTCTTTTTAGTGCTAAGATACTTTGATTCTATCTTGTCTCTTGGAGTCCGCACTAGGCCAAGAGAAAAGATGAATTTAAGTGGGCTTTCAGCAGATACTAAGTCTTTCCTAATACACCCACTCAACACACACACATACACAAACCATTATAAACTTGTATACAGAAGATAATGTGTATTTATTAAATTGATTGCTATAATACCCCAAACATTAAGCCATGTGACTGGTGGCTTGTGCTTTAGAAGAAAACTCATTGAAATGCCTGAAGGTTGGATTGCAGCTCTGGGCTCAGGGAATATTGGCAAATTTGCATTTATGTGACATTAATTTGCCTCAAGTATGTCATTGGTGAGTTCTTTATTTTAGTGAGTGCCAGATGTATTCTCCTTCAGAATGTATTTGGTGAAACACTTTTGCTGAATGCCAAACTGACATGAGAAAACTTTCAGTCATCTGGAGCTTGTAAATTGTTCTGAAATTTTTGGAATTTTTTTGAAGGCTTGATTTCATCATAGAGCAGAGAATACCTTGGATGAATAAAAAGCAAATCAATCAGAAATGATTGGAACCAGTAATTAAAATTTCCTTGGAGAGATAAAATGTATGATGTAAATCCATTGCCTAGCAAAAAAGATTGCTTTCTAACAAGTTATCAGATCTTACAGAGCAACTTCAGATGCCCACACAGATGTGAAGCTTTATTTTGTTTTTGGCTACAAGTTCCTCCTTCTCCTTTCAAACTTGGCTTTTCCGGAAACTACGTTTAGCTAATCAAGGCTGATGGGGATTCAAGATGATTCATTATGGAGCATGAAATTAGAAAAAATACCCCCTGAAAATTAGTAATTTGATTTCAATATGTAATTTAAAGAAATGGATCATTACTCTCCCACTTTTGTCAGTTTGTAATTTTTACATAATATTTTGTTGACTTTTAGAATTTCTGTGTTCTACTTTCCAACTTTATTTTACATTATATGAATTATTTTTCCCTAACTCTAAAATAGAAAATCCTCCTTATCTGTCCTTTTGTGAATACTTAATCTTGTATCTTGTTACTGATCACCGATAACGAAATGGGTTTTGACATCTCTTTGAAGATATTTAGATTAACTTTTTAGGAAGCAGTGGTTCAAACAAAATTGAAATGTTTTCATTGAAATCCAGAATTTTAAAAAATGTGTAATAATACTAGTAATACATATTTATGATTTTTTTCCTGTTAATATGTCATATCCTATACAAATGGAACTGCTGAGACCAAAGCCTAAAATGGAATAGACATTATTGTTTTCTCTCTGCTCTTTGAGGAATTTTAAGGCATAAATTATTTTGTTTAACTGTCTTTAACTTCTTTCTCAGCGTAGAATGTGGAAAGGCCAAAAAAAACCCAAACCCTTTCCACTTGGAATTTATAGTATGCTGCTAAGGCAAAAAATATAAGGAATGACATATCTGACTTTTATTGTTGATTAAATAGGGCAAATGTGGAAACTCTATTCAAGGTAAGAGGTTGAAAGTTTACATATCCACAAGGGAGATATCACAAGGATATTGCTTAGATTTAAGTGTTGGGTTTTTTTTTTAAACTCTGTTCAAACAGATGCTTCGACTGTAGTTGATTTTTAAAAGGACCAGGAGTTATAAAATACTTCAGTTTGTTCAACTCAGTTGGAAGAATGGTAGGATCAGAAAGGACTTTCTAATCTGATTTAAGATCGATGTATCATTTTATGATGAAAAGGAAATGGAAGGTAGAGGGAATCTTTGCAACCATATGTTCCAACTCCCTCATGAAACTTGGAGCTTAGATGACTTGTTCAAGTTAACCCTAGTTAGTGGCAGAGCCAAGGACTAGAACCAAGTGTTTTGACTCCTCATCTTGGTAGTGTTCCACCTCCCTACCTTATCTTTTTATCTTTAGCCTCCTTTATCTTTTTGACATAATCTTCATTGTCATCATCCATTCATACAACACAAATCGAGCATTTAACAGAGGTATGTTTCTAGGCATAGGGAACTGTTGGGTGGAACTGACACACACATGTACAGAATGAAATGAGTGTTATCTCTCTTTTCCACCGGGCTGTGATCTTGAAGGCAGGGATTGTGTTTGTCCACCCAGCCCACATTGAGCATATATCCTCTATGAAGCTTTATGCAGAATGCACTTAACCTTAGGAAATTTCTCCACCTGTCTCTATCCTATGAATCCTCTTGTCTGTTTTGATTTCTGTCCCATTGTCTCCTACTAGGAGTCCTCTAGTACCCCCTTTGGACTGACAATTCTCTTGGTCAGCCTGACTTCAATTTTGGTATCTCTCTTGGAGATTACCTTTTATATTATTTATGCTTAACACTATGCTCCTTGGGCAAGTGACCTAAATATCTCCCCCTGTTGCAAACTCCCAGGACATGGTCCCCAGCCCACCCTAGTGCCTAGGCCCCACTTGTCTGGGAGCTGAAATTGATAGTCTTTGTATTGCTGAGAAAATGAGGATAGCCGGCACTTGGTAGATACTCAATAGATGTTTGTGGAATGAACAGTAAAGACACTTCATAGTGTCATCTTTGTCCTTATCTTCTTCATCTTTTTATTGAACATTTAGCTTGGAGAAATGATGTTAAGCACCCTGTGTGATGTAAAATGGCTCATGGTTCATTTGATCCCACTCAGATACATAAATAAAACCTACTCTTAGTCTCGAACCCCCAGATAATTGGCTTTAAATACTTGGAAAATTCTATAAATAACTGGTTATTTTTCTCCCTCCCCGTGTATTGTAAAGACTTAGTTTGGATATAAGTTTGTGCTATATATCTCTCTCTGAAAAAAAGGAGAAAATAAATAAATAAAAATGTGTTAATCAGTTATATTTTAGAAAAAATAAACGTATTTTTCTTCCACAGAAGAATATTAAAGGAGATAACAAAGAGTTTAAAAATGACAATCTTGATTAAAAGCTTCTTTTTCAGTGATTTGCTAACATTTCAACATGAGTTTATGATGTTTCTAAACATTCTGTAGTTTTCTTCTTCCTAATGACTCTTTTAAATAATAGTATTTTTTGTGTTTTAAAAGTAATATATGCTCAATGTAGGCATTTTATAAAATATAGGAAAATATGAAGATGTAAATTAAAGTCATCCATGATGAAATGACTTAAATGTTATCTAAAAGAGAACCAGTTAACATTTTGTTGTATTTCTTTCCAGATTTGTATATATATATATATATATATATATATATATATATATATACACACACACTTATTTAGTCTTCTCTGAATTTCTCTCTCCTCCCATATTTATTCTAAGTATATATGCAAATATAGACAATGGTGTTATTTTGGAGCATATACATTATACACATGTACCAAATGTTGTATATTGTTTTTTCTTTATCAACATTTTGTTTTAAACATTTCCTCATATTTGTAATGTTTTGTAAAGCGTTATCTTTTATTTTCCCTATGAGCAATCTCTAGACCTAGGTTCTGGTCACTACTGAATTTCTTGGATAATAATCATGCTCCACTTTCATGGGTTGAAAATCTGGCTTTCATGGGAAAATTATCCCTTCCATTTTATGACACTTACAAATTGGGTTAAATACTTGTCTACACTATAACAGCACCATGTATATTTCCATTTCATTACACTGACCTACAGTCTATGATTGCCATGGGCATATACATCTGTGTGTCTCTCTCCCCTATGGGACCAATAGCTACTTGAGGAATCAGGTCCTTTTAATTTTGATATTCTCAGCACTCAGCAGAGTGGCTTTAGTTGGTGCTCCATATGTGTTTATTTAAAAAAATGAAAAAAGGAGGCCCAGAGACATTACATGGTCCCAGTGAACAGGATTAGTCTAGGTCTCTTTCTAGAGGGCAGGGCTCATCTTAGTTTCTTTGTTACTGAAGTTACTGCTGACCACAGCAGGCCTATGTTGAGAATAATAATTTGTTTTCTGTCCTTTGCAGCTGTTTCTAACTGTTTAACTGTTTTAACCTTCAGTCCCAAAGTCTTTCCTCCTGGGCAGTAATATCTGGGTGTGTGTGTGGCGGGGGGGGGGGGGGGCGGTGTCCCACATGGACTCATGAATATGTCTTCTCACTTCTGCTGAGAGCTGAGAGCTGCTGAGCCTGAGCCTGCAAAATGGCGTAACTCTCCTGGGAATGCAGTTTAAGGCATTCTATTGGGCACTGAAGCTCCCACGGTTAGGTTGGAGCCCTTAAAGTTTCCAAAGTGAGCTGTGTTCTGGAGCCTGCAAAGCTCTGACACTGCCCTGGACCCATGCAGAGGTAAGGGAAATGTCTCTTACTTTCTCCTGAGCTATATTTTATCACATGGGCACCAAAGTGGCATTGCATTGGACTCCAATATTTACACAGTCAATAGCAGAAACAGTATCTTGAGTCTATTCTCTCATCAGCACATTTTCTTAGGAATCAGTGTGTGAGGCTTTGGCCAATAGGACAAATCTGGATGATAATATACTCAAGATACTCTGCTACCCTCTTTTCTTCCTCTCGGCAACTGTGTCTTTGCTATTGAATCAAACCAGGTTCTCTCCAGGAGGCTCCTCAGTCTCCTAGCGTAAATCATCTTCCAGCAGGCCCATGCTACCAGTTCACCAGACAAACTCATATGTCTGGATTTCGATGGGGGAACATGGCATATGTATCTCTGTATCAAATTAAACTTGGGTCTGCAAGGGATCGATAGAAGATAATGAAGATGAAAAGGATTTTGAGCTTCCAACACAGACTGAAGAACTTTTGAACACTTGCTATTTCTAGATTTTCTTTTGTATTTTCCTTGGAAAGTTTTGCTATTCTTGCTACATGCTGGCTCTTACTGGTATGCCTAAATTCTATTACCTTTCTTCTCTTCCCCATAGCATCTGCTATGTGTCTTTCTTCCCCAGCATCTTTTAGCCCCTCATTTATTTTTCTCCTAGCTTCTGAGGAAAGCCAGATTTCTTAAACCAACATCATTGCATTGACATGAAATAGGTAACAACTTGGTCACAGACAATAAGGGTATCCTTGTCCCTTTCATTCTTACTCCTTTTTCTATAAATAGCTTTGAAACTGAAGTTGAGCAAGTTAAGAATTAGTTTAAATAAAATAAAGCATTTCAGAGTCTTGATTTCAGCCTGAGGATCATTTTTCAGGCCCTTTCTTATTTCCGTATTCTCATATTTATCAAAATCCTGCAACATTAAACAGGCACTAGATCTTTAATTCTTTGACCTCCTATGCCCCTCATTCTTCTTTTATGATTGTACTTCATATCTAGAGGTTTAATCCCATTCTATTCTGTAGATGAAGAAATTTACCTGAAAAGAAACATAAACACACAGTAAAGAGCTGGGTCTGGGATTCTGTTTTCTCGATTCTTATCCTGTATAACATCCATCCCTTCACTCACTCTTAAGGATGTTTTGAATACCTGCTATGTTCCAGGCCCTGGGTTGGGTGTCAGGATACAAAGAAGAAAGCTCAGTCTGTGGCCCATCCTAATTTGGAAGAAGAGACTGATAATGCTTAATCCTTTCTAGAGGAGTCAAGGGTATTTTTTGAGACACATAATATACATTTATGAGGTAGTCATCCAGGTCTGAGAAATAGTTTATAATACCAGAGTAAAATTATAAATGTATAATATTGGGGTAAGAGTTGAGATTCAGATTTTTTTTCAGTAATAAGGTCCTGTCAAACATACATTACAACTGAATCTAAGCTCTCTAGGGGCAAAAGCTGCTTCTGTCTGTCCACTTCTGTGTCAATGTTTGCCATGCAATAGGTTCTCAACAAAAATGTGTTGGCTGAACTATTGAATGAACAGTTAGTTTTTTTCTTGGAAGCTGTGGTTTCGTTGAAGAATCTCACAGAACACCATGAGGATATTATCAAGAATATGGCTTCCTTCCTTCCACCTTCCACTAAAGAGCGATTGGCTTCAATAAATGTTTATCATTTTCTTTTTGCAACTCTGTTTTGCTACTATTTTTAATATAAAAAAAAAACCTAAGAGACTCCTTGTTTAACAGACCTTAGAAATAGAGTTAATTTGAGTATGTTTTAGTCTTTCCAACTAGATTTCTTAAAATGCAGATTTGTAAAGTGAGGGTTTATGTCTTTTTCTTTCGATTTCTTACTTTGTCTGGACAACAGTGAGATTTTAAAGCACATAGAGGGGCGCCTGGGTGGCCCAGTCATTGGGTATCTGCCTTCGGCCCAGGACGTGATCCCAGGGTCCTGGGATCGAGCCCCTCATCAGGCTCCCTGCCCCAATGGGAGCCTGCTTCTTCCTCTCCCACTCCCCCTGCTTGTGTTTCCTCTCTCTCTGGCTGTCTCTCTCTCTGTCAAATAAATAAATAAAATCTTAAAAAAAAAATAAAATAAAGCACATAGAATGTTTAAGACGTACCCAAACTCAAAACTCCTTTCCAAATGAAAGTGAATGTGTATTTCCATTATTTGTAAGTGGTAATACATTAAGTTTGAATAGCTTCCAAATCTGTGGAAATAAGGTTTATGTGAGAAAGCTCCTAGTCATGTATTTGAAACTAATTAACAGGCTGTGTACTAAGTACCCAATACCACATCCTAAGCACTGGCTTTACCACCATGCCTCTAAGGATATTATAGTCTGGAGGAGTGTCAAACACCTAAGCAGGCAATTATAACACAGTGTGATGGGGACGAAAGGTTAAGGAAGAGGCAACTAATTCCACCTTGGGAGGCCATGGAAGGTGTACTTTGGAAGGAGAGACATCTAAGGGGGGTCCTGGAGAATAAATTGAGTTAGCCAGGGCAAGGGAGGAAATAGCCCTTCACAAAGGCTCAGAGAGCCTCCAGGGGAGCAGTAAACAGTTCATCTAACAGGTGTAGAGAGAACAAAGAGGGGAGTTGAAGCTGGACAGATAAACTGGGGTTTGATTATGAGGCTTTTTTTTTTTTTTTGGCCAGACTAGGCAATCTGGACTATTTGGTACTATGTAAATGGGTTTCAAGTATGTTTGTCTTGAACTGGTAAGTGTTGACTGGATTTAGAAACAAAGGTTATTTTTTTACCTTGAAGAGAGCAGCTAATGGGAGGGGTGAGAGTGGAAAGCAGAATGCAGCAGGTTGAAGAATGGATAAAAAATGATGTGTAGAGACAGTGGTTGCTGTCAAGAAGTTAATTCAATTTATGAAACAGTTAAAGTTTGTATGCTATTAGATGTATAGAATTAGTATGGAATTTTAGCTTGGCTACAATAAGAAAGGATAGGATTACTATCATATATCTCCTTTGATGTATGCTAATTTTATTTTCCCAGAGTACTATGAAGAAAATAATGTTAGGTGATAAAAACGTTACCTCCAAAAAGAAGTCTTCATGACCAAGGTTAATGCCTTCTACTTAAGAATTATGGTGCATATGAGATCTGAGAAATTTCTACAAGGTTTTGTCTCATAGTGACTAACTGAGAGAACTTATGATAGATTATATTGTATGTGGAATCTAATTTTTTAAAAACTGAGCTCAAAGATAAAGAGAACAGATTGGTGGTTGTCAGAGGCAGGGGTGGGGGGTGGGTGAAATGAGTGAAGGTAGTCAAAAAGTTCAAACTCCCAATTATAAAATAAATAAGAGATGGGGATATAATGTATAGTAAGGTAATTGTAGTTAATAATACTGTATTTCATATTTAAAAGTGGCTAAGAGAGTAGATCTTAAAAGTTGTCATTACAAGAAAAAAATTTTGGGACTTTAAAATGGTGATAGAGGTTAAGTAGACTTATTGTGGTTACCCTTTAGCAATATATACAAATATTGGGCCATTATGTTGTATGTCTAAAACTAATACAATCTCCAAAAAAAGTTTTTAAACAGTCTCCGTGCCCAGCACGGACCCAACAGGGGGCTTGAACTCATGACCCTGAGACCAAGAACTGATCTGAGATCGAGAGTAGGATGCTTAATGAACTCAGCCACCCAGACACCCCTAATCTCAAATAATTTTAAAGTAGTTACTGCTATAAATAAAGCAGTAAACCAGAATTTAATTTTTGAAAATAAATTATTCATTTTATATAAGAATTCTTGACATTAAGAAAGACACTGATTATAGAATTTCTTTGACTCTTTTATACATGTAAAATGATTGATTTACAAGAATTCCTCATTCATAATATTATACAAAGCAGTCTACCTGTACTGTAAATTACCATGCTGCCTTCCTTTCAATAAAAACTTTTTTTCAGACTACAGCATTAAAAATTAAGCCAATAGATGATACTTCAGTTGTTAAAACTCTTATCAAGGGTAGATTTACCACGAAGTTAATGAAACTTCAGAGCACCCTCACTTGCACAGCCTTCTACCTAATTCTGGATTTCTAAATCTTAAGGTCTTGTACTTAATTTTGTATTTATAATTTCAGACTCCTTTTCTTAAAGAGAGTGCCCAAATTATGTAAGTTTCAAACCAACAAAGATCTGGGTCTTCCTCGATTTCTCTGTAATAGATAATCTCTAGAAAAAGAATCTCAGTGTAAGTATTTAAAGCTTCTACTATGAACTTTATCAAGAAATTGGGAGAATAGACTACCGAAGGGAGAAGCATGCACACTTAAATTTTAAACAAGTGTCAGTGAGTAGAGAATATTCTTGGAAACTAACAAAATAAAACATTTCTACAGCTAAATCATTTCATGTTATTTTTGTGTGGCTTTGCTATACAGTAAGAGGCCACAATTTTAGGGGTCACTGTGAACTAGGCTTGAGTTAATCTACACAGCAAGACTGGGAGATAGGACCTATTTCTGTTTGCATTGTACAAAGATGAGGAGACTGAGGCCTACAGAACTAAGACTGATCTGGGTCTGCCCATTAAGAAAGTGTATAACTTAGCTGTACATTGTTCAAATGGTCAATATGTTCAAGTGGTTCAAGTGGTGAGGTTTTTCTGTTTCATACCTGAAAAAAGTTAACTCTTCACAGAAAAATATATCTAAAGACAAATGCCTTGGTCATAAAGGAACTATTAGGAGCCATGGCTGGCTCAGGGCACACCCATGACCACACAGGAAAAGAGACTCCAAGCATATGTCTTGTCAAGAGTGAATCTGTCTATGGTGTCATTAGCATGCATGAATGATGGCTTATTGCTTTGGTATATTTTAGATAGTTTTTCTACGTAAGGTATTTTATTAATTTTCCATCCCAGGAGAAAATTAAACTACTCAAAACCACTGGTTGTCCATAATCAGAATCTTGTTAGAACATTGGAATGGCTATCAAGAAAATGACTTAAGAAAGGAGGGATAAAGCTATCGTCTTCTGACAGAATAAAATGAAAGAGACGGACCTAAATTAACTATGGCCATGGAAAAAAGAAACATTCAATAAAAATATTCAATAAAAATACCTGTGAATAATTTGTGTATGACGCAGATACCTGGTGTCACACAAACAGCCTAAGATTTATTTTGTCACTAAATACTTCAGTGTGAGGGCGCCTGGGTGGCTCAGTTGGTTAAGCAGCCAACTCTTGGTTTCAGCTTAAGTCATGATCTCAGGGTCCTGAGATTGAGTCCCACATCAGGCTCTGCACTCAGCAGGGAGTCTGCTTGGGATTCTCTCCATCTGCCCCTCCCCCCACCCACATGTGCACATGTATGTGTTCTCTCTCTCTCTCAAATAAATAAATCTTAAATAACAACAACAACAACAACAACAACAACAACAACAACAACACACATTTCAGTGTGCATGGGGCTTGTGGTAGGCATAGCCAGAGTCAGGAATCTCATCTATGCTAAAGCTATCCACGAGTACCTGAAGAACAGGTCATCCCATTTTTGTACGCAGCTGTCAAGGCATTTATATTACCAAAACGGAGTCATGTTATTCCATAGAACCAAATGTATGTTTAATTGAATCCTCCTGTGGTGATTCTGCTTTCAGGCTGATCCCTGGTCTCCAGAATTCTTTCTAGAAACCTGGAAAGGGTTTCATTGTTTATTACAGGCTTTTCACGGACTATTAAGGCTTCCTTTACTTTCCTCCCAGTCCAGCAATATTTTATTTTTAAAGAGCCCTGGTACTCCAAGCATAGTTTATTCTTACATTTCAAATCTGAAATCCGGTTTTTAGAAAAAACAAACAAACAGCTGAGATCAGGCAGAATCTACTAGTTTTAGTAACATTTTTAGGGTATCTGTATTTGGTAGGTTACAACAAAAAATCTGTTAGAAATTTACCAAATCATATTATAGCTGAAAGAGCTGCTTCTGAATGTTACATTTAACCTGAATGGCTGACAGATTTATCCTTTCAATAACCTCCTACTCCTGCCCTTCTAACCCCCTACCTACTAATTTTGTCTTATTTAGTCATGAATAAATAACCTTTATGATTACAGTATGTGATGGCCCTTGGGAACTATGAGATGCTCTCAACTGGAATTTAAATTTCTATAAGCAATAATCCAATTTGTCAGATTTTGGGATCGTAGCCATGTATACTTAGCGTTATTCAATCACCAGAGTCATATCTCTAGGAAAGAGCAGGTCTCACCACATAAATTTAGTCTCTGAATGAAAGCCAGCATGAGTTAAACAGACACAACTAATTGGGTCTTCACTGTAAAGAACATTTCTTAGAAAGTTGAGGCATAATTATTCATTATCTGATAGAAAACTCTTTATTGGTAAGATCTTTTGCTATGAAAATAGAAAATATATGAGGCGGGGGTACTTTTTGGGAGGTAATCATTGGGAGGTTTAAATCATGCTTTAAATGTAACAGAAATCTTAGAATTTTGATGCTAGGAGAACAAATTCAAAATGAACTTGTACTGGTCAAGCTTGTCTTCTAATTATAGCATGGTTTAGTTTGTTCAACAAAAAGCTACCAACACTTGCGTGAAAGTTGGAGCTGGATGATTTTAGGTGGAATTTAAGCCACCTGTTTCCCTGAATTTTTTATTCTCTCATTTCCTCTTTCATACATACGGAGTTATTTAGAGAACAGGTAAAAATCAGGATTGATCTCTAATTTCTACGGCATTTGCAGGGTCCTAGTAGAAATGCCACCTCAGTAGGTAGATTTTTGGATTGAATACATTTTCTCCAGGCGAGGGGACCATGTAAACACTGGGAATGAAGTGTAGGTTGTAATTCTTAGTTATTTGTTGATGTAGGCCAAATTCCAAACAATGAACTGGAGGTGAAAGTCCCTAGGTCCTATTATGAATCCCCATGGTCTCTTAGGTTCCTTTCATTTTTCTTCTCATTATGTTATTAACTGTATAGTGTCAGGGGATACATCAAAAGTCCATAATGGAAGCATAAAGTATAAACAATTTATAACTTAGGAAATTCTTCATTTTGGATGTAGGGTTCTATACATAACATTATTGAACTCTAGATAACTTTTTCTTTGTTTCTGCAGATTTTTTCATTTTCTCCCCGATATTGGATTTTAATTTTTATGACTTCTTTACACTTCTGTATATTAAATTTGTGGCCACATCAAATATAGCTTTTAAAACTAATTTCACCTGTGACTTCCTCTATGTTCCATAGTCGTGTAGTCTTGTATTGGACTCCACAGTACTTCTTGAGCCTCGGCATGTTCCCTTGGAAAGTGCTGGGTTCACCATAAAGGAAGAGGTGAAGTTTTAAAAAGTGGCAATAGTATTATCTCTGGTGCTGTTTACACACCATATTATTTTTCCAAATACTACATTTAAATTTTTTTTTCTTTTGAAGTTGTTTGTTATACATGACTATGGTACGAAATAAGAAAATAATGACAGGCAAAGAGACATAAATTGAAATCACCTCAAATCCTACCACCCAGAGGTAACAGGTGTTAATATTTTTTGTTTGGATGTACTTTATATCCTTCAATATCTTTCCATTTATACACAGGCATACATAAGTATATATAATGGGGTCATAAAAAAACAACAACTGGTTTTTCCCATCTAATATTAATATAGACACATTTTCCTGTCCACAATTAGGTATTTACGATATCAGCTTGTGGTTGTTTATGATAGGTATTTATGATATCATCTAGTGGTTGTATAATGTGTTGTAGTTTATTTAGCTAATCCCTAATTATTGGACATTTAAATTGTTTCTAACTTTATATTTTCCAACCAGTGTCTTTATACATAAATCTTGTGCATTTGATTGATTATTTTCTTAGGATGAATTTTTAGAAGCATCATTTCTGGGTCACAGAGTAAGCACATTTTAAGGCTTTTGATATCTTTGCCAAATTGTTTCCCAGAAATATTACATCAATATGTATGTAGTCCCTCCTGTTGAATATGGGTGATCTTTTATCCCATACTATCCCTTTCTTCTTAATCTTTGGCATTCTTACCGTTGAAAGTAACATCACATGGTTGTTCTGATTTCTACTTCATTGATTACTAGTGAGGTTGAACACATTTTCTATATTTTCTTGTACAGCTATGATTTCTTAAAAAGGATTGTCTATCTCAGTGTTTAGCCTATTTTTCTATTAAATCTATTTGTAGAACTTAAAAATGCAATAACTCTTTATTAGGTATGGCACGAGATTTAAAACATTTTATCATTTGCCTTTTAATGTTTGTGATATTTTTGATTTACAGTGTAAACCTTTAAGTTTTATTTTAAAAATTAAATATTTGTATGACAGAACATGTAAATACCACACACATAGTATTTGAACAACAATAATAATAAAACAAGTAACCCTGTACTCACATCCCAGTTTAAGGATAGTATATTTCCAAAACGCCTATCATATCACATTTCCCCTTCTTTCAGAGGCAGCCAATTTCCTTAATTTTTACTTCTTTTCCTTATAGTTTTGTCACATAAATGATAATTCCTAAATAATATATTAATTTTATATATTTTTGAATAGGTACAACTAGAATCAGACTTTATGAATTCTTTTGTGACACCCTTTATTTTTTGACTAAATGTGACCCATTGAGAATCACCCACATGAAGGCATCCTTTTTAATTCATGCAGTGTTCATTATGTGGCCATATCACATTTTATTGATTCAGTTATTTCTAGTTTTTTGTTATTATAAAATAAAAATGCTACCATAAATCTTTTGTACATATCTCCTAGTGCTTACGTGCAAAAAGTGTATTCTTAGTATTAGAATTGTTGGGTTGTAGGGTAGGCATATTTTCTGCTTTAAAAAAACCCAAACTGTCTTCCAAAGGGTTTGTACCATTTTGTACTCCACCAGCAGTGTTTAAGTTTCTGTTGTTCCACATTGTTCTGAACACTTGATGTTATCTGACTTTAAAATCACTAGTGGCCATAAAATAGTTTCTCATTGTGATTTTTGCATTTCTCCAATTACTGATAAAGTGAGCATCTTTTTCATGTTTATTGGTCATTAGTAGATGCTCTTCTGAGGAAAGCTTTTTTATGTCTTTTGGCCATTTTTCTGTTGAGCTGTCTGTTTTTGCTTCCTTTTCTTCCTTTCTTCCTTTCTTTTTTCTTTTCTTCCTCCCTCCCTCTCTCTCTCTCTCTCCCTTCCTCCTTCCTTCCTCTTTCTTTCTTTCTTTCTTTCTTTCTTTCTTTCTTTCTTTCTTTCTTTCTTTCTTTCTTTCTTTCTTTCTTTCTTTCTTTTTTCCTTTATATATTCTGGATACTAATCTTAAGTCAGCTTTATTTGTGAAACAATGCCTTCTTTCAGCTTGTGACTTATTTTTTCCACTTACTTTTATGCTGTCTTTTGGTGTCATAATTTAATTCATCAAGCTTTGCTTTCATGACTTGTGCTTTGTGATTTTGTGTTTAAAATTGTTTTTTACTGTGAGGACAAAAAGATACTCATCTATTTTTTTTCCTGAAAGATAAACAAGTTTGTTTTTCATATTTATGTTCCTTTACACATCTGAAATCGGTTTTTGTGAATGGTTTCTTGTGCTGTGGTAGGTTGTTTTATTGCTCCTAGTTTGTCACCCCTCCTCATATCCTCTTTGACTTGCGGCTTCAAGTTCCTCCCACAAAGTTAGATGTTATTTCCCCAGCACTTGAGTTGGGATCAGTCACCTGGCTTATTTTGGCCAACAGAATGAGCAGAAGAGACATCAGTTTCAGGCCTAGGCCTTAAGAGGCCTTGTGTGTTTCTGCTTCTTCTATTGCTATGAGATAAACATGTCTAGGCTAGTCCACTAGTCCCAAGAGGAAGAGAGCTATCCCAACCAAGCAACCTGAGCTGAGCCCAGTTGATTTCAATAGAATTCCAAATAACTGAGACTTGTCAGTGATAATAAACCATCGCTGCTCTAAGCCACTGGTTTAAGGTGGTTAGTTCTGTAATGCTAGTTAACTGATAAAGGTGCTGATTCAATTTCATTTCTTTTCTGGGTGAAAATCAGTTGTCTCTTTTTTCATTATATACAGTGATGTCTCTAGACTAGGTTTTTTTTCTGGTTAGTATTTGCCTATTACTTTTTTTCCCCCCATCTTTTTTCCTTACAGGTTAGCTATCTTTTTTCTTTTTTAAATTCTAGTCTAACAATTTTGTTCTTCGATGGAGAAAACATTGTCATTTTTATTTATAGTGATTATTGCGATTTTGAATTCATCTCTACCATCTTAACTTTCATTTTCTCTTTGTCTTATTTTTTCTATATTCTTTTTTTCTCCCTTTTGCTTTCTTTGGGACTGGTTTGTTATTATGTTGTTTTTTTTTTTCATCCTACTTTTTCTTCTAGTTTTTAATTATATATACCATTTCTATTAATTCTGTGTTACCTTAAAATTTTTAGCATGCATATTTAACTTAAAAATGTTCAAAGATAATCACTGTCTTCATTCTCTTGGATATTATTTGGACTTTAGAACACTTTAACTTTGATATAAATATTCTGTACTATTTTTTGCTTTTACTTTTGTTCTGTCTTTTTTAAATGTCACACATTAGACATTGTTATCATTGCATTCAATGTCTATTTAGTTTGCCAACATGTTTACTATCATTTTCTCTCAGTATTTCCTCCTGTATTTCAGACCTTTCTTCAGGGCTTTGTCTTAGAGCAGTTCCTTTAGAAGTTCCTTTCATAAGTATCTGCCAGTAATAAACTTTCTCCATTTTTGTTTGTCTGAAAATGTTATTATGCTCATCTTGAAAGGTACTTTTGCTGTGTATATAATTCTCGGTGGAGAGTTATTATCATTTAGCATGTTGAAGGTATTATTTTCATAATCTTCTGGCTTCCATGATTACTCTAATGATGTTAGCAGTCATTTTAATTGTCTGTACATAATCTTTCTTTTCTCTCTAACTTCTTAGTCTTCTCTAATTCAGGTATGCGGCATTTTCTGTGATGTGTCTAGATAAGGATTTATTTACACTGGCATTGTTGTAATTCTTGAATCTGAGGATTTATGTCTTTCCACAATTCTAGCAATTCTCTGGCATCTCCTCATTTTCTTTATTATCTTCTTTTGGCTGTCCTTTTAAACATATTTCTAACTTCTCTCTTCTCCAAGTGTCTTGACCTCTCTTTTATATGGTCGAATTTTGATTCTCATTGCTGCATATGGTTACTCGATTTATGTTCTCATTTACTGGTTCTTTCTTCAGCTTTATCTAATCTGATGATTAATCTGACAATTAAGTTTCTAATCCTAATTATTATAGTTTTCATTTCATTTTTAAAAGCCTGTCTATTTTTTATGGTCTTTTATTTCTTCATAATTTTCAGTACTTTTAAAAACACATTAAACTCACATTTTTTTATTCAATATATTATTTTTCCAACACCGCCAATTTCTGTAGTCTGATTGAATGGCTTGGTTTTTCTGCTGACTCTTGTTTATGGTGACTTGGCTTCTTATGTATTTTGTGATTTTTATTTGTAAGCTCACAATTATTGGAACTCTGTGGGAAGTCTATGAGGCTGGGGTTAAAAGTATCTTCTGTAGAGAGAATTTTCATTTGCTTCTGTAAGCCAATTAGGTGCTACAAAATCGAGAGCTATTTTGGTCTACCTTAATTTTTTTTTTTCAGTCCACATAGACAATGTGAGGTCTGTTACCAAACCAAAATGAAAGATGACTAGAGGTTATTAGTTTTCAGGCATTCTCATCTTCTTTTCCAGAATCCAGAATCAAGAGCCCTTTGTCTGTGGGACAGGGGATGGGATTTTTATTTTGCTTTATTTGTTTTTTCAGTATATCTTTTTCACTGAGAATGTTTCCTTTTATGATTTCAGTTTTGAGGAAGTATCTTAATCTTAATTTCTGCCTTGAATTGACCCTGTTTCCTATTTCTCATTAAAATTGGAATCTTCAAACAGCCAGAAATCAGAAAATATCAGCAAGTGGCCCCAGGAAACCATATACTTTAGTGCTTGATATCTTTTTGTATTCTAACTATTAAGTAATTTTTGCCTCTGAAGAATTCCCTTATTTTCTTCCATTTAAGCTATGCTTTTAAAAGGTTTTAAACATGTTTTATTCTGAAATTTTCTGGTACCCTGTACAGAAACATTCCTTGGGGTACACCATATTGCTGGAATTATAAATCTGGAAATTTAAATAGTTGATGTATTCAAATCTATCAACATTTTCTTTAATAAGTTTTGGTTTTGGTGTTAAACTTAGAAAGTCCTGCTCCACTTCAAGAATATTCAAATATGCACATATATTTTCTTTTGGTAATTTCATGTTTTCATGTTTTAAACGTTTAAATATTTAATTTATTTAGAATTTATCTTGATGAAACACGAGAAGTAGAAATCTAATTTTATTTTTTTTCTTAGTTAACTTGTCCCAAAATCTAGGTGATTTGTCAAAACATAAAAATATGAGATAATTAAGGCTGAAGTATTGATCACCAATCAAAAGGGTTGTGTTGAATAGAAGTTATAAGCATACTTATAAGCTGCATAATATGGAAAATCAATTATGAAAACAAGTGCTTTTGTATTTTTAAAACTATCTTAATTTCCTTTGTACTGTTGCAAAGAGAATAGACTTTTACTTCCTTGGTTTTAGTTACCAGTGCCTACTGTGGAAGATATCTTTTTTTTTCCACAAAAATTCCCAGGATACAATAAAATGGGGCATTAAAATAGCAACCCTGGGGAACTAAAGATTTTTGCTGACCTCATGTACATATTCTGTTTTTCTGAAATCAGAATCTTGCATATATTGAATTTCCCATTGTGACACAATTATTGGTGGTCCAGTAGAGAATTAGAAACAGACACACATTAATTTGGAAGGGAAATTGGAACTTGAGGGGGGTGCATGGATAACTTCTACAGAAGAATATTAGGCTGTTTTTCATGGATTAAATTGTGCTTTCTAGTCAAGCTTCCCTGTATCTATAGAATCACTTTCATGCAAACTAAAAATTCACTGTTCTGTGGGGACTTGCATTATGGACATAATCTCAGTCATTCAGCAATTATTTGTTGACCCTTCAAAATCTCATGTTGGGTTTTGTGTAGGGTACAAAGAGACTTCATCCCTCATTTATTTATAATGTAGGAGAACAGGCTATTTTTATTAACAGAACTATAAGTTAGTCACATTTATTCCATAAAGTCAAATAATAGGAGTACATTTGAAACTAAAAGTATGTGGAAGAGACTTGGTGCTTTCAGATTTTATAGTGATTTCCACTTACCGCCAGAGCATTGGCTATTATTGGCCTGTGGTTAGAGATGAACAGGCAGTTTGGAATTGAATCAGGATTACTTTTTGATGTGTTAGAAGTTGCTTGTTTACTTGTTATTTTTTTCCTCATGAAAGTGAAGTTATGCAATCCTAAGCAACACTTGTGACATATACTACAGCATCCAAAACAGTGTTAGGAACATAATAGGCATTCAATAAACACCTGTAAATTAACTGAACAGGGAGCATAGGAAAACATCACCCTGTTTGTTTTAACATTCTTGTTGATCGCATTCTAGATAAACGGCAGTTTATTGTAGAGAGAAAAACAGGACCTGATGGAATCTAGGAAAGATGTGTAAAGAGAAGGCTGTCCAACAGGTCAGGAAATTTGAACCCGTTGTCAAGAGTTGTGAATGTTTTTCCTGTTGAATGTTATGAGGTGCTTACCCATCATTAATTTTAGTTTGTTTTTATGTGAGCTTAAACGTTGAGTGATTTCTTGACTAGTGCTTTTTTATTTAACATCAGGTTTTTTTAATGATTTGCATTTTGTTTCACAACAGTTGCCCAAAATATCCTTGAAAAAGGAGGGCTGTGTTCACCTTTAATACTTAAAAATCACTTGGAGGCAGTTCAATTGAGCATGAGTATGTGTTTGCAAGAAAGTAAAAACATAACCAGAATGAGTAACCTCTGTTCTCTGAGGCTTATTGCATATCATTTATGCTTGAAAAAACAGAGTGAATTTATTTGTTTTAATGTCCAAAAACTTTGACCCAAGAGTTAAAAAGAGCTAGCTGACCAATATGGTAAAAATAGCTGCAAACTTACTTTTTAACTGGGGTGATATTTAACCTCACATCTCTTTATCACAGAACATGTTGAAAACAGTTTGAAATAATTTTCTAGTGTTAGAGGCACATTTAGAGTATCTTCTCTGGTAATATGAAGCGTAGGTCGGCCAAATTATCTGAATAACGCAGGTCGCCAAACCCACCCTGGAGATAAAGGAGAGTTATTTTTTTAGTTTAAATTACCCAAATAGCTTATCTTTATAATCCCATGACACTCAGTAATTGCTCAATCTTCATCAGATCCCTGCTGCCTTGTGGCCAGAGTTATATTAATAAAATGAAAGGATTTAAGGAAACAGTATGTCAGGAATCAGCAGTGAAAGGCTCATTTGACTTTAAAAATGTTGTTTTTAAATTAGAAATGATACATAATAATTGAGTTAAACCTGAAGAAATCCTGATTAATCTCTTCATATATCTATATTTTGATTAATCCTCAGAGATTTTGCTCTGTTGTTTTCTATTTTCTCGCAAGGAGTGGGTGGATCTTAGCTTGATTGGATGTTCCCCTCCCTGGCCACTAATAAAGGCAGGCCTCTTTCCCCACATGATTTTTTTTTTCTCTAGAAAAATGCTGATGACAATATCTTTTTTATTACCCTTTATGCTGGGCCTCTTCATGTTTCCTCAATTCAATATAACAGTCAATTATTTAATATTTAATGAATAATTTTGGGTCAAACAAGGGCTTTTCCCCTCCTGCCTATCATCTTACAGCTGTCAGTGTAACCTAGAAGGCACAATAGAGTATACGAAAATCACACATTCAGTTATTTCTTTTAGACTCTGAATTTGATAATAGCAAAAGTGATGTGGATAAAATGACCTTTCAATAATTAAACGCTTGTGTCCTTGGTACTGTGCCACATACACTGTGGGATATAAAAGCTTAAGCTGTGTTACTGTCAACAACTTACAGTCTGGATCAAGTGGTCATATTTACATCTGAGCATTTGGTAATTAAATAACGGCATAAGACTGTGCATGACTACATGTGAAAATAAGCACTACAAACGGCGAGTACTGTAAGTGCTTCTCATGGAGGGTAAGTATCAGTAGAGGACATAGGACTTAGCCAGTGGAGTCACATCTTACTTGGGGGTTAGGTGCCAAAGTCAATACACAATATAAAAACTATGTGAAGTCCATATTTTTGAAAGTCTCTTAAATCGCCCATAAATTTGAAGATATATAGTCACAAATAGGTGCCACATTGGATCCTGACACATGCTTTCTCTTAGCAAGTTCTGTTCAGTTAGTGTTTCATTTACTGTACAAACAGGTCACTGAAGAACCTGGCTTGAGTTTATATTCAAACCAGAAAATCAGCCTCAGCATTGCAAGCTGCTTATACTATGAGGGGTGCATGGGCGGTGCATTGGACTGACTTGGCATCTCTTGCTCCTTTATCAGAATAGGTGGCAGAATTGCCCCTTTTATGGCTCTTTGTCTCTCACTCTCTCCTTCCTATCAAGCCTCTAGAGGTTACTTTACATAAGTTAAATGTGCATATGATATGTTCTACTGTGTATAAGTTACACATACTCTTGCCAACTCTTCCTCTATCTACTCATACATGGTACGTTCTGGTATGTTTTTATTTGGCTGCATTTAACATTTGTGTGGTATACTTAGCCTCGTATATTATTTTTTCATGATTATTTTTGTAAGATCAAGGCTCTCTTATTCAGGACTTTTGTATTCTTCTCTATAATTTTCCTATTTCTTCCCTCTCATCCTTTTAGTTTCATGGGAGGAAATATACCCTGTCTTTCCATAAGCTAAAAACACTACCCATCCTGTGTCCCACTCATTTCCTCTAAAATTCCATCCCTTTAAAGTTTTACCAATCAGCAAATACTAAGGAATGCCTACTACGATGCAAGGATTGGACTAAGGTTTGGAAAACACACTTCAAAGTGCAGCAGGAAAGAAAACAGACATTTAATAGCTCAAAGCACCATGTTGTAAATGCCAAGCCGGTGATACAGAAGGTAAGTGATGTGACCATTCAGAGGAGGGAGACACTGCCTGGAGTGAAAAAGTCCTCGAAAAGGCTAGGATTGAGTCAAGCCTGGAACCTTGAGTAGGATTCACATAAGCAGAGGGCAGGGTGAAGTCATAGCCATATTCATTTAGACCGAGATAAGTGACCACTACCTGGTACTAGTCCTCTGTGAGCTCATGGTCTAGTGATGCAGACAGGTAAAAAATAAATTTCAACACAATGTGGCAAATGTGTTCATATAGGGATTGGAACAAAGTCCTGTGAGGGCACAGGGACTCTGCTAGATTCTGATGGGAAGTGAGAATGGAGGAGACATTTGAATTACACTTTAAAGGTAAGTGGGGTCTTCCCAGGGTACAGAAGGAGGAAAGGCACATCAGAAAAAAGAAAGCCTTCCTCCTGGGCTTGATTCTGGAAAGGAAAAAAAAGTTACCCTGGCAGTGACAAAAGGCTGGGGGTAAGGGTTGTGGCACCTGGGGAAGCAGATTATGAAACATCTTTTATGACAAAGGGAGGACATATGTTTCATCTGGAAAGATATAAGGAGTCAAAAGAGAGCTGTGAGTCACAGCATGACATTATCTGATTATGTTTCCTTTTTTTAAAAAAATATTTTATTTATTTATTTGACAGAGAGAAAGACAGCCAGTGAGAACGGGAACACAAGCAGGGGAAGTGGGAGAGGAAGAAGCAGGCTCCCAGCAGAGGAGCCTGATGCGGGGCTTGATCCCAGAACGCTGGGATCATGTGCTGAGCCGAAGGCAGATGCTTAACAACTGCGCCAACCAGGCGCCCCTGATTTTGTTTCCTATAAGAAAATGCATTAAGACTGTGGCAGGGAGGCCAGCTGAGATTGAAAACTACACAAGGGCAAGGTTGTGTTTATGCCTTTGGTATTTCCTAGCACTATCACATGGTAGGTGTTCTAGAATATTTCATTGAAGTAAACTTTTTGGCAGCTTGAATAGTCTAAAGAAAGTTTGAGAGCCCAGACTCAGGCCTTAGCAGTAGAGGTGGAAAGAAGAGGTCAAATTTGAGGGGTGTCTGGGTGGCTCAGATGGTTAAGCATCTGCCTTCAGCTCAAGTCATGATCCCAGGGTCCTAGGATCAAGCCCCATGTTGAGGTCCCAGCTCAGTGGGGAGTCTCCTTCTCCCTCTCTCTTTGCCTCTCTCCCTGCTTTTGCTCTCTCTCTCTCTCAAATGAATAAATAAAAAATCTTAAAAAAAAAGAAGAGGATAAATTGGAATGATGTTTGTGAGATGGAATCCATAGGGTCTATTGTCTGATCAGATGTGGTGGGAGGTGATTAGGAAGAAGGGAAAGTTGAAGATGATGCCAAGGCTTTTCACATGGGAGACCAGATGGTTTTATCATGAATTAAAACATAAACCACAGTAGGCACCATCGGTTCTCTTTTGGAAGTGGACATGTTTTGTTTAAAGGGCTTATGGATTTCTCACTCAACCATATCCAGCGGGCAGTGGGAAATACAGGTTTGGGAAGTGGGGTTGAGATTGAAGCTGGGGCTGCAGCTTCATGAACAGAGATAAGATGGGTTGGAAGTAGATGAGTCCACACTGGAATGACCACTGTCTGAGGAAAGGCTCAGGATTGTCTTAAGTAGCATAACCCTAAAATTCATGTCAACTGGAATTTCAGACTATAATCTGATTTGGAAATATGGTATTATCTTTTTTTGTAAAGATTTTATTATTTTATTTATTATTTAGATAGAGAGCATGTGTAAGTGGGGGGAGGGGCAGAGGGAGAGGAAGAGAGAGAATCTCAAGTGGACTCCATGCTGAACACAAAGCTGACGTGGGGCTTGATCCCACCACCCTGAGATCATTACCTGAGCTGAAACCAAGAGTCAGTGCTTAACTGACTGAGCCACCCAGGCACCCCAGGGTCTTTTCTGATGTAACTTGTTAAGATGAAGTTACGCTGGATTAGGGTGGGCCCTACTCCAATGATTGGTGTCATTTCAAGAAGAAAAACAGAAACAGATACAGTGGAGAAGGCCATGTGAAGACAGAAACAGAGATTGGAGTCATGCCTGTGTAAACCAAGGAATGTCAAGGATTGCCAGAAACTACCAGAAGCTAGGAAGAGGTAAGGAAGTATCCTCCCCTTGAGCCTGCAGAGAGGACATGGCCTCGATGACACCTTGCTTTCAAACGTCCAGCCTCCAGAATTTTAAGAGAGTAGATTTATGTTGTTTTAAGTCACTCAGTTTGTGGCACTTTGTTATGGTAGTCCTAAGAGACTAGTACAAAGACTAGGGATGGACCCTGGAAACTTTGACATTTGAGGCTAGCTGAGGAGGAAGACCCATGAAAGAGGCAAAGAAGGAACAGTCCCAGAGGAGGAAGAGCCACGTGAGCGCAGGAATGGATGAGCCCAAGCATGTTTTTATTAGAAGAGACAACTTGTGACAAGGGATGGTTTAGAGATAGGGTCCCACAGGTACGTAGAACCAGTCTTTGGGGCACATTTCTGCCAGATGCTGGCATGTGGTCAACCTGTGACCATTGTGGGCTGGCAGGAAGCAGAATTGTTCTGGGCTGTTTCCATGTCTCTAATCTTCTGTCTCTCAGGGCTAGCCTTTCTTCCCCTGGCCTCCAAATTCACAATGGCCTCCCCTATTCTGTAAAGGATAAAACAAATGACCCTGGGTCAAATCAGCCACCCTGTCTCATCTCTCTTTTCCCTCACTGCCTCCATTTCCTCATCATTCACCCTCAGAGATTTGATTCTCTCTTTAGTCTCCTGATTAGCCATTAACTAGTTAAATCCAGTGACTTCTTTCCTCTCCTCATTTTCCTTGACTTCCCTGCATCTCTGCAGCGTTAACATTTCTGATCTTCTCTGCCTTGTTGAAAGTTTCTCTTCCTATGAATTCTCTGCTGCTATATTATTCCAGTTCTTAAATTACATCTTGGTCTCCCCAGGGTTCATTCTTCCTGCTGCTGCAATATGTGGACTAGATGATTCTTTTGGTTTCACTATGACTTCTATGATTCCCTTCCTCCCTCCCACAGCCAATTTATATACCTATTCATTGAATGAATTAATTATGAGTTAATTCAATACATATTAATACCACCAGAATGACTTCTGCTCATCTGACCTCCCTCAGGCCTAATCTAATTTTGGTCAGGAATATTGAACATTAACTCTAATCTGTGTCTGTTTAGAGTCCCTCTTATTTTACTTAAAATGTTTCCTTAAGGAGTTCATTGAAGAAAATTTGGAAAATATAGAGAAGGTGAAAAGGAGAAAAAAAATTACCCAATCCTTTCAATTTTTTTGACATGTTGAGATTTATTGTTTATTTTTATAAGCCTATTTAAAAGTGTTTTATATATGTGTGTGTATATCTGCAATATATGTTGTCTTCTGCTTTTAAATGTAATATTATAATATAAGCATTTTCATGTCATTACTGATGTTCACAAATATTTCTCATGGCTGCATAGTATTCTATTGAGAGGTTATGCTAATTTTCCTTAATCATTTTCTTTTTTTTCTTTCCTGAAGATAGAAGTATTTTCTTCTTTTAAAAAAAAAGATTATTTAAATTCAACTTAGTTAACATATAGTGTAATATTAGTTTCAGGGGTAGAATTTAGTTATTCATCAGTTGCATAAAACACCCAGTGTTCATTCCATCAAGTGTCCTCCTTAATGCCCATCACCCAGTTACCCCATCCCCCACCCCCCTCCACTCCAACAATCCTAAGTTTGTGTCCCTATGGTCAAGAGTTTCTTATGGCTTGACTCCCTCTCTGTTTTTATCTTATTATATTTTTCTTTCTCATGCCCTTTGTTCATCTGTTTTTCCTTAACTATTTGCTTAAGTTCAACATACAAGTTGTTTCTATGTGTTTTTATTGCTGTAGTAAATATCTTCATGCACAAAGCTTTACATTAGTCTAGATTTTTTTTTAAATGCTAAGTTCCCCAAAACGGACTTTTTGGATCCAAGGCATAAATATTTAAAACCTTAATATATATTGTTGAGTTGCCTGTGAGAGAGTTCCACCAACTTGCATGCCAGTGATCTATACCACAGCCCTGCAAAAATGTTTACTTAATTTTTTTGCTCTTTAAATAATTGACTCTTTTCCTCCAAGAACACTGATGGTGTGTCTCAGTGAGTAGACCTACAATTCGGAAATTTTTCATGATACATGCATTTAAGGACTGATAGTAGAAACTAAGTTGATAACAAAGGTTTGCCTTTCACTAACAAAAGCATGTTTACTTGGAAAGCAGAATCTCAGAAAAAGAAAGATCTGAGAAGAGAATTTGATATGGTTTTAGAGGCAGTCTCTTTGAATCTGTGGGACAGTATTTTGGCTTGAATTTCTCTGTAATTCCTCTGCAGAAAAGAAAATATTCTTAATTTCTTAATTTTAAGCAGAAAGCAATTCCAAGAGAGTATCTTTCTGCATATATGGGGTTCACTTCTCCTTACAGAAAACGTCTTCCCAGAGGCATGTACAGATGATCATTTCTGATGTGCTGCTTTTTTTTTTTTTGATGTGCTTCTTATCTGCTCACCAAATAAAGTGACTGTTTAGCAAAACTTTTATGAGAGAAGTACATATTATCCTAATGTAGGTGTGTGCAGCTTGTGCACAGGGTCGGCTCAAAACATTAATTAAATTCTTCTTGCTAGTTTATACAGATCATAGTGTCAGTTCATGGAAGAGAGTTTTATGTGTTTGCAGAGTTCTTTCAAAGAGTCTGAGATTTGATACATTACATAAAATAATCCATGTCTTACCAAGTCTGATTTCTGAAATCACTTTTTCATGGTTTCTGGTTTGTGACACTTGAATAAAAGAAAATATAGGTGCTCGATACCACGCAACTGGTATGTTCAGTCTTCCCAAATTTTGGAAAAATCCAACCACTATTAATATGTTGAAAGCTAAATTTTGTAGAATGTTAAACATTCATGAAAGGAATGATGAAAGAAAGGATAGGTTTCCTGCCAGCATTGCGGTCAGCAGCAGTGCTCTGGCCTGATTACTTAAGCCCATGTTTTTCCTAAATCAGTCATGAATCAGTAATTATCAAGTTTTGCAATACTAGGCAATTCTCTTGAGAATAGCAAATGATTTGTAACGTTAAGTTGATGGCTTTTTTAAAAAAGAAATAATTTGGCTCCTCTTGGTGGGTTTCCCTGGGCACTGGGCAGAACCCCTATTGATTTAATGGGGCTTTGTCTCTGGAAACTTTGTGGATTGATCTTTCCTACACAATCAAATAGCTTTCTTTCCCCGCAAAAATAAGAATCCTGCTGGTGTGTGGTGTGTTGGTTTCACTTCCATTCATTTGGCTTAACTATTTAAACCACAATTTAATCCCAAAAGGGGGAAAAAAGAAGTCACAGATCAAAATTCAGGAATAAAGTTTTTGCTTTACTTAGTTTTTTCTCACATGTTTTGTGATGACCTGTTTGATAACTGCTTTCTTCAGCTATAAGATGTTCTCCTTTGTGCATTGGGTTTATAGACCTTACTACAGTTGGAAGGGACTTCATGAAAGTTTCTCATTCAGTCTCCTCCTTTGTGAAGCTCAGAGGAGTCAAACTGTCTCAGTCACAGAGCCTAGAATTGGTAAATAGAGATCCAAATGTGGGCATTTCTCTTGATACTTCCTTCGCCAACATGCCTGTATCAACGCAATTACCTTGTTTAGATATGGGAAACCTGGAGCTCAGTGAGTCACATTCTTTGCAGTTTGTTCTGATGTGCCACGTGACACCAGGATTTTAAACAGCTGTTTCTTAGTTTCCAGGACCCTCGTGCCCTTGCCTCCCTTTTACACCCACCATCCCGTGACTGCTTATTTCACCCAGTAGGCCTTTATAACTTTGCTTTGTCCATCCCCTGCTTGCTTCACTTTGGAGACACTCTCTTACTGGGCACATCTTTGGCAATACCTTTGCTTGGATGTTCCCAAGGATTTTAATGCCTTAATGTCCAGGAGGGCCCCTTAGTGTGGGGACCAGGAGAGCCTGCATCAGATGAGGCTTTCAAAGTACTCTAGATCCTATATATGCCTTCGCCAAAGGGCTGCAGTTTTAGTTCCTGAGTTAGCCTTTGTCTTGGGGTGTTCCTTGTCTGATAGCCATCATCTCCTTTAAGTACTAATGAATTTTGGTTTTCTGAGGCTCTCCCAGAAACTCTGACCTCAGGAGTTTGGTCAGGCTCTTGGTAGAAGTTATATATTCCCATGTTGTCTGTTTCCTCACCACCATTCAGTCTGGGCACTGGTACCCTGAATGAGCCTAACTGGCGGCTAATCTGCAACATTGTGCCTGTTCCCGAGCAAGGGTTCCCAGATTCGTCTGTTGTGCTATCAAGTGGGAGCTGCAGAAGTTCACACAATCTCAGGATTGGAAGGGAGCCTACTGGTCATTGAATGCTTGAGTCACCTCTACAAATCACTGCCAACTAATTATCTAGCCTGACGGGAAACTTATTACCTCCCAAGGCGGTTCATTCTAATCCGGACAGCTCCGACTGGTGGGAAATTCTTTCTCAAACCTATTCAGTGTTGATGTGTTTCCCGTATTGAGTAAAATAGAATTCTTATTAATTAGGGCCCCCAGAGTCTTTCCAGAGTTGACTTAACCTAATACCTTTGGGAGGAAAACTTATTTGCATTTACAGAACCTGGTGGATGCTGCCTTGTGAAATTCAGAATGTATCCTTTCATCATCAGACCTGTAGTGGGCATTTAATATAAAACACTTGTTGAACTAAACTGAATTATTCTCTGAAGAAAGCAGTGATGGCTAGGAGTATAGTGCTTCGAGCATGTGTTATTCTTTTGGCAGCTACTGCCTTGGGCTCTTAGTTACTTTATACGCACGAGTCTTGCCTATACAGCTAGTTGTTAAAGTCCTTGGGGGTATGGACCTGTGTATTATGTGTAGTCTCTAACAAGCTTTACTCATGACCTTGCATTCTGCTAGTGTTTTGCAAGAAAGTGGAAGTATAAGAATTACTTCTCCTGTTACTGAATTGCTTTTCTTTCTTGCCCCAGATGATGAGTGATGGTAGGGGTGGTGCTGTGTGTGTGTGTTGCCACAAGCCTAGGGCCAATTTTGTCTTATTGAAGGTTTTAGAACTAATCTCCCAACAGAAACACATTTTTCCAGACCATCCTACAAAAACCTGTTTCTTTCCTGTCTCTGACAGTGCTGCAGCATTGGCAGGCTACAGTAGGGGTTAAATTGACACTGGGGTGTTGGTCTGGCAGCCTGACAATCACATACCAGGAACACCCTTCTCCACTCATCTGTCTGGTGCACACTTCCTCATTCTTCAGGCCCCATCAGGAATATCTCTTTGTGGAACCTTCTGAATCTCCCCAGGCAGAGGGATCACCTTCTCTTCCTTGTCCTTGCTGTACTGTGGACAGTCCTCTATTTTTACACATGCTGCACTGCGTTCATATTATTTGTTTCTACTACTGTCTCCTTTGTTATTTTGTGAACTTCTGGAAAAAAGGGAACTGAGTCTCATTTCTCTTTGTCTTCCTATGCCAAGGGCAGTGGCTAGTGCAAAGTAGGGTGATAATGAATATTTTTGAAGGAATGACTATTAAAACAAATGAGTTGATTGTGAGGGCTTGGGAAATGCATTCCCAAGTGCTAGAGAACCTATTTACAAACAAACTTTTGAAACAGCAGTTTTTGAGGTTGGGCATTGCTTGCCCTGTTTGTGTATTCTCAAGACTCTGCCCATGATGGGCATGACTAAACAGCATCCTTTCAGTTAACTATAGTGAGGGTCGTGCAGTCTGGGATAAGCCATGAGCTGGATCAGGAGCGAAGCAAAGCAGGCCCTGATGATATAAACCACTATAGCTGTCCTGAGGGAGCACAGGGTGACAAGTAGAACATGGTATCCCCTGAGTCTGGCAACCAAGAACATATAAGGCAAGCAGTTGGCTTTACAGAGTCTGATGGAATCAGTGACAAATCCCAAAGGTGGTTAAATAATGTGGTGGGAGGAGTTGAGGATGAGGTGAACCTCAGGAGTGTCAAGTGCTAATTGGTCGGCCAGCATCAGGGAATCTGTCAGTAGGTAAGAGGGGTGTATAGGAAGGGAATATTGGCAAGAGCCTGGCAGAGCTCTAAACCTCGGGGAACAATGGCATTAAGCCGTTTATCATTCATTCAGCAATATTTACTGAATATTTGTATCCTCCCAAATTAAATGTTGAAACCTCATCCCCAGTGTAGCAGTATTTGGAGGGGAAGACTTTGGGAGGTGCTTATGTCATGAGGGTGGTCCTCATGAATGGGATTAGTATCATAAAAGAGACCCCATGTGAGGACACAGTGAAAAGACAGCCATCTATGAATCAGGAAGTACATTGTCACCGAACACTAAATCTGCCAGTGCTTTGATCTTGGACTTCAGAACTATGAGAAATGAATTTCTTTTGTTTATAAGCCACCTGGTCTAAAATATTTTGTTATAGCAGCCTGAATGGATTGAGACAAATGTGTCTTGAAAATGCTTTCAAGAGGAGGTGAATTCCTGATCTGGTTGTCAGTAGGAAAAAAAAAGGAAGGTGCCTAGTTGTCAGCATCAGGGCTCATAATCAGGGTTGGACTAACTACTGTGACAAATATGAATTCCTTGTTATGGGGCTAGAGCTCCCTTAAATGACTCTGTTTCCAATCAGAATATATCCTAGAGACAGGATGGGGCAGAGCTTCCAAGGCCAAATATACCCAGCTGGGGCAAGAAGAGGGTCTGGGAGCTGGGTACCAAGGAAGGCTTGACAAATGTCTCTTGACTGATAGAACTGCATCCAGCCTATAACTGTCCATTAAACCATTAAATATAGTTGATTGGCTACACCAAATGGTGGCTACATAGACAGCAAGAAACACTGATTTTAATATCATCTTGCACTTGAAAAATACTCCATACTTACCAAAATACTTTCACATTTCACTATTTCATAAGACTCCAAAATTCTTTGATATAGGCTGCTATGGGGTTATACCCATTTTTTTGGATGGGTACATTAAGGAACCAACAATTTAAATGAATCGTCTTACTCCTGGTTAGCCAGTGGCAGGAGCAGAACTGGAACTATGAGCTCCTTATTGCTAAATTACTGCTTTTTTCCTTATGCCACTGCTTTGCTCAAGGATGCTGTGACATCTCTTGAAGGACCATGTCCACTGAGAATTCGTCCAGGTTTAACTGATTCCTGGGAAACAGGACCCAGCTGGGTCTAAACTTTCAAGAGGATACTCTCAGCAATAATCGTGAACCCAAGTATTGTTTAAAAGATACTTGCTTTAAGAAATATGCTTTAGGGGCGCCTGGGTAGCGCAGTCGTTAAAGCGTCTGCCTTCGGCTCAGGGCGTGATCCCGGCGTTCCGGGATCGAGCCCCACATCAGGCTCCTCCGCTGGGAGGCTGCTTCTTCCTCTCCCACTCCCCCTGCTGTGTTCCCTCTCTCGCTGGCTGTCTCTCTGTCACATAAATAAATAAAAAATCTTAAAAAAAAAAAAAAGAAATATGCTTTAATTCTGATTAAGTGGGTTATTTAAAGGAGGTCTCTTTAAATGTACTGAAACAAATTAGGCACTACCAGAGATTTTTAAAAAATCAGTTTCTAGTAAAAATGTTCCCATTTTTTTTGTGATTTCATCATGCTGCTGAATTACTGAGTTCTTATGATGTTCTAAATACTATTGTAAGCTTTGAGAACACAGCAATAGACAAAAGAGACAAAATTTCCTCTGTCATTGTGTTGTGTCCTAGTTGGGGAGAGGGTGTTTGAGGAGGAAATTTATAGAAACCAAATAAAATATAAAGTATATCAGATGTTGATAAATGCTGGAGAGAATAATACAGCAGAGAATGGGGACAGGATATGTGGGAATTGGGAGGGGTTGCAATTTAAAATAGGATGATTAGGGAAAGCCCCATAAAAAAACTTGAAAGAAATACATATCTGTGTACAAATTCAAAATAGTTAACATCCAAACTAGCTATCAGTAATTATTAGTGAGTACGCACACACAATGCACACATGCGTGCACACACACACACACACACAACAACAACCTAGCATTTACTTCTCAAATTAACCCCCAACTCTATTCATCTAAAAAAATGAAATAAATTTGACTTTATGTTTTTATAGAACTTTAAGGATTTGGAATTTAGCTTTCACTAATCTGGGCTTTTTGTTTGCAGACCTCCCACTTTTTAGTTCAGTGATAAAATTCCACAATAAATTTTGACTTGAAAGATTTCAGGATATCACAAAAATGAGAATGACGAACGAAGGCTATGAGATGAGGCAAATATTTGGCAAATCCTGTAAAACACTTAGAACAAGCTTTATTAAGTGTAGAGAAATCAGATGATTATTACCATTTTTATTTTTATCTGGGGTCAAACATAATTAAAATAAAACCTTTTCTGTGGGCTTTCAAAGTAGCCTAATGATTTATTGGTCTCCGAAGATCTTTGTAGACGGTCATCCTGGCACGAAGTTCTAAAAGAGGGCTCTCTAGATCTGGAAAGAAGTTGGAAAATAATTTGTTTAAAAACAAAACAAAAAAGTCCCAAGAAACACCGTGAGAGAGTGTTCTGTGACATATTGAGGATTTGGTTAAAAGGTGCTATCAGTGATCTACGGCAGGCTGGGCCCTGAAATGTCCAGTTTGTCCTGGTTTGGAACTGCAAAGATCAAGGAGGAAATGTTGTAGCTGCCCTCTTGTGGCCAAATTGGAGGTTTTTGCTTCTCTGTCTTCAACACTTGAAGGAAATGATATCCATCCCACCCCCAACCCTTGAGCTATTCATGAAATCATATAAGAATATTAAAACATTTCAGGTTTCCAGGGGCGCCTGGGTGGCGCAGTCATTAAGCGTCTGCCTTTGGCTCAGGGCGTGATCCCGGTGTCTGGGATCGAGACCCACATCAGGCTCCTCCGCTGGGAGCCTGCTTCTTCCTCTCCCACTCCCCCTGCTTGTGTTCTCTCTCTCACTGGCTGTCTCTCTCTCTGTCAAATAAATAAATAAAATCTTTAAAAAAAATTTTTTTTTCAGGTTTTCAGATGGGCTCAACAGATCTTTCCCCCAAAGCAAGACCCTGAAAGTCAGTCAACACATATTTTTAGGTTGAACAAAACCCACGGTTATTGGCAGATTATATTAAAATTGTGACCCCTCCACCATACCTCAATGGGAAGTCATGGGTGATTCAAGGGAGGCTATTAAAGATAAAATCCTCAAGTCTACAAGTACTTTTGGGGGGAATTGCAGAGGTAGATATAAGAAATAACAAGAAAGGCTTTGGCACCTCTCAGCTGGGTAATCAAGGCTAAGTCCCTTAACCTGAGAGCTTGGACCTCAGTTTCCTCAGATGTAAAATGGAAGAGTTCAAAGGCAGATTCCAATATCCCCATTAGTTCTAAAACTCTGTAAATATGTGAGTTGATGAACAGGGCAAACTACTTTTTAGTCCCTGGGATTTCTTTCAGGTTAAGTGGCTTTATGGTTAGTGAACTAAAGAGCCATGGGGAAATTTTATGATGAAACCTTTGAAAATTGCAGGGCTGCAGAGGGGTTTGTAGAACTGCCCCATTTGTCTTGTGAAAAATTTTCAGTTTATTTGTGTAAGTACTGAATTTATTAAGTATCTTCTATGTGCTGTTCATTATTCTAGATGCAAGTAAAGAAGTGATGGAAAATAGGAGAATCCTTGTCTTCAAGGAGCTTATTGTTTGAAAAAAATAAATTCCATCATTTTAATGTATCTTTACATAGTTTGCTTTTATGTTCATATGGTTCTGAAAATAATAAGAGGATCTACCTTAAACTTTAAAAGCCTCCAAAGATCTTCTGAGTGAGATTGGCTCAAAGCTTGACAAAACTCCCCGTAAACTTGGGCAAGAACTGGTTCTGGAATCAAAACTTCAAGGTAAGGAGAAGTGTGCCTTTTGGTGAAGCTTCTAGTGGAAGAGGTACCTGGTTATGCTTTGGTCATTCTGAAAACTGTTCTTTCATGGGCCATTTTTTTTTTTAACACAGAAGGAATTTCTAATGGTCCCCATATCTTTTCAGAAAATGTCATTTCTGTGTCCTGTTTTCACATTTATGCCATTCTGTGAAACGGTTAATTAAAAGGCAAGATTGTATTTTAAATGATTCATAATTTTGTTTAAAATTTTTATTTTATCAGGATGAGATTATTTTCCTTATTTTTTTCCCTCCTCAAGTCCTTGTGTATGCTCTGATGTTTAGAGAAACCACCATAAATTTTGAAATATTGTTTTGGATGTGAGAAATCTTAAGGTAAACATTACTAAGATCAAAGTTGACTTCTGTTATTACTTATAAGGATATACGCATATGTGCTATGACCAGGTTACAGGGTCCTGATAGAGATGATTATTTCAGATTACAATAAATTCTGGGAGGACCTCTTGATGACAGAGATTTTTTTTTTTCCTTGTTGCCTTGGTATTTTCGGAATATCTTACACATCATCTACTATATGTGTCTTTGTTAAGTTAGAGTCTGGTTAGATAGAACATTTGAACTCTATTCAACTTGGCAGTGCAAAGAGCCTGGAGTCCAATGATTTGTCTTTAGGGCGGTGTTTGGGGAATAACAAAATATTTCAGAATCATTAAGGGTATCAAGAGGGAATTTGGGAGTGGTTGAAATGCTTTGTGTACTTCTAAGAAAGCAGGATGGGAGAGATTAGAGGAGGAAAATGGTTTTAAAAATTTCACTTAGTGATTTGTAAATACAATAAGCATTACTGCAGGTTCATAATAAAATAAAATGATTATAAACTGGTAAAAAGATGAGTTTATTCTGATCTCAGTTTAATAAAACTGGGTTTAATAAAACTGAGAAGGTAAAATGAAAAACAATTCAGATGTTACAAAGGCAGGGTCATTGGTGAGTAATATTAGAACTCCCTCTTGGGCAAAGATGTATCTGTTAGGAAGGCTTTTAAATACAGGGTGTGTGATATCATTTTGGTACAAATGGGGATACCATAGATCACTTCTTTAAACAGGATTTTTAGCTCAATAGGCTCTGAGGAAGGTACTATGAAGTCTTAGAACATAGACTAGGTTCAGAATATGCTGTGTCAGCTGGCTGTGTGGTCTTGGATAACTTTTTGGTCTCAGTTTTTTCCTTGTAAATTGAAGTGATTCCTCTTCTCTCATAGGCTTATACAGAGGAGGCTCCATGCCTTCCCCTTCCCACATTTTCCAGGTTTCTAGGAGAGTTTTGCTATATATCTGTCAGTTTTCCAAGATCACACCAATCACCAAAGCCTAAAGAGCTAAAAGAAAAAAAAAATGGTTTAGAAGTTGTTGCTTGAATTAAGTAGTACATGAAAATTTAAACTACCTTATCTAGCTATGCCAAACAAAGAAGGATGTTTTAAACATTGAAGGCAAATTGTTCTTAGCCTCAGAGCCTAAAAGGAAACCTGAATTTTTTGCTTTTTGTTTAGGTGTGGAAATGTGGAGAGGAACAGCAGTTGTTTACAAGTCTTGCACATACGGCTTGAAAGCTGATCCACCATACTTAAGTGGTTATGATTTGAACATGGTTGTTGATTGCTTTTTACTCAGACGTCTTTCCTGCATTCATTTGTTCCTTCATGTCATTCAAACATTTCGACCATTGGGTGTACATTATTGAACATAGTTCTTGTGTCTTTATGGACAAGGCTATGTTTAGAGCACTGCCTCATTCTGGATCACAAGTTCAAGTGCATGTGCAGGTCCGAAGTGAAGCAGGGCCTACCTAATACCACTGTGAGCACTGGTGACTGTGCTGTTTAGTCCAGAGATTAGTCATCAGTCAGTGACTTACTGATTGCTACAAGGATGTGGGCTGCATATTGCCAGATCTTCCAAGGTTTTTTTTTTTTTTTAAGATTTTGTTTATTTATTTATTTGAGAGAGAGAGAGAGAGAGAGCAAGCAGGAGAAGGGAGAGGGACAAGCAGACTCTGCTCTGAGCATGGAGCCTGTCATGGGGCCCATCCCACCACCCTGTGATCATGACCTAAGCTGGAATCAAGAGTGGGCTGCTCAACTGACTGAACCACCCAGGCGCCCCAAGATCTTCCAGACTTTTTTGAGAGAAATCAGAAATGTAGGCTTTAATGTGGACTCTCCTGATTGCTAAAATATTGCCAACCAAACAGAGCCCATTATCTGAGGACTGCCAGTTTGTATACTCAGGTTCCAGCTGAAGTTAGTTCCTTTCTCGGATCTGCCCCTGATAGCATGATGGTTAAGAGCTAGATAACCCAGGTATGAATCAGTGTGTGTGGCCTTGGCAAGTTACTTGGCATCTCTGTGCCTTAGTTTCCTTATCTATGAAATGGAGATGATAATAATAGTGCTTATCTCAGAGGGTTTTGGGAGAAGAATCAAAGGAGTTAAAATGTGTAAGTGCTTAGAATGGTGCCTGGGATGTAGCAGGTGATATTCAAGTGTTTAATATTATTAGTACCTCTTTCATGTCCTCTTATTACACAGGCCACACCCCTCTTCCTGTGAGGTCTGGGAAGAGAGGAGGAAAATGAAAAGGGAAACAAGCGTTTATTGTGTACTAGGAATTATGCCAGGTGCTTTGTATGACATTTTTTCATTTAATCCTCATGCAAACTCTTGAGATGGATTTCATTCCCATTTTATAGTACAGAGAACTGAGACTATATGAGACTCAGTAGCTTGTCCAAGGCAGAGTTGGGATTTGGACGTAAGTGCATCTGATTCCAAAGCTCATCATTTTATACCAGAAAGCTTACCATTCTTGACCCAGGGAAATTTGTGAATTGGATGCCTGGCTGGACCTTCTTCATAAAGGGTTTTAAGAGAAATTGCCTTCAAATAAATCTGCTTGGGTCCAGATAAACTAGGGAGACTGTTGTTACCTATAAACCCACCCACATTTCCCCAGGCAAGCATGAGCTCCTTGAGGGCAAGGACTGGGTCTTCAGTCTATATGGAGCTGCCAGTATATTCAGTGAGCTCAAAAGCTTACAAAGAAAGACAGACGGACTCAAAATAGGGGGCCCTCAATCTACAGAGTTTTGAAGAGTCTGAACTCGACATGTGGTGACAAATGATTAATTAATTACTGCACTGAAAGCCCCTGGATGTTATACAACTTTTACCTCCCTTCCCAGCAGGGTTCCTTCTGGTGTCAATGAATAGAATCAGAGTAGATGAGCAGAGTGGAGGTGTTGTGAAGGGAAGGAAGAAGGGAGGAAGAAAAGAATGAAAGTGGGAAATCTGTCTGTTTAGATAAAGAGAGCAGGGGTGTGAAAGGCAAAAGCCATCAAGCAAACTTCCTGTAAGCTACACACAATGACCTTAGGCTCGATGAACTTCCCAAATCAGGATGGAATAAAAAATCACACACAACGGTTTCTTTGGAAAGCCCTTTTCACCTCCAAACGGTCTGCTGAAAACAGCTTTTGTTCTTGGTAGATGGAATAAAAGAGTATGGGAAGTTTACTTAAAAGAATATCTGCTATTATAAATCACATAAAATCTTTCCCAATTAGGGCTTAAGTCACATCCATCTACAACTCTGAAGCAGAAAAACACGAACATCTTTCTGCTGGCTGGTGATATGTTTTTAAAGGATTTCAATTCCTCTTCCCTGTGAGAAGTTTGAACATCCACAGATCATGCTACTCCTTGCCTCATCGACTCAAATGTGTTAGGAGTCAGTGAAATTACAAAAACCGCAAACTAAATTATTAATAGGTTTGTTTTCAAGAATCAAGTGGAAAACAAAAGACCAATAGAACTGTAGTTCCCACTCTGTCCCTTGATCCCTTTGATCTCTCACTAGAGCGAGGGGACTGTCAGACTGCCTCACACTGCTGCTCTTCTTCACTCTATCCAGATGGAGTGCCAAGGCTATGAAGGCCACACTGTCCCACCCCAGGGGTCAGGCAGCCTCACAGATGGGCCTTTGGATCTAATCCAGATGCAGAGCAACACGGAGCCCATCCATCCTGAGTCAAGCGTCCATGTCTGAATGAATGCCGTGCAAGTGCTCTTTAGTAGGCTTAATCTGGCAAGTTACTAAACCTCGCTCCATCTCAATTCCCTCACCTGTGAAATGGAAATAATCTGAGAACCAACTTCACATGTTTGTGATGATTAAATGAGCTTTACTACATGTAAAACACAGCAGTGACTAGCAATGCTCATTAATATTTTTAATATAATAATATCTTTTAGAGGAGATATTGATCATAGGTATAGGTGATCATATTTGTATTAGAAATAACTTCTTTCAAAATGCTCTGACTTTGCAAATGATTTTAAAAGGCCCTTGGTGTGAGATCAAGTACATTTATTCACCACTCTCTGAAAATCAGCCATTTCTAGTATAGTCAGACTTTTATCTCTTTCTGTAAATTATCCAGATTTTCAAAATGTTCTTGTTCCTTGGAGGGAAAGTGGTATAACTATATAGTAACTCCATGTGGATTAATCAGTGGTTGATTAAATGAATTAAACATGACTTTAAAAAATAAATCAAAGGGGGTGAAATTCGCTTTTTAAAGAAGTAACTTTGTTCTCTACTGTTTCTCTATACTAGATTATTTCTCTTTTTCCCTAAATGGGATACAAAATTGTCAGGTCCAAATTAAAATTTCACAAAGCTTGGTTTCCTAGTTCGTACCACAAAGTGTTTTCTGATCAGTGGAATGTATCATTGTCAATTCTCAGGGGCTGTCCTTTAGACAGTTCCCTACATCACATTATTGTAGATAGGAGAACTGACTAGCATTATAGTGGCAAAGCAGAATTCAGAATTATGTTCTACAGTCACACTTCATTTAAAATATGTTCCATCTTCAAGATCTTCCTTTGGTAATGTTGGGATGGGGCAGTATAGTTTAACAAAAGGCCACAGGCTTTGGCATCAAATAGACTTGTATGTGAATCTCAGATATACCACCTATTGTTGAGTTTTGAATGTATTTATTACTCTAATAAATTTATGGAACAAATGGTTCTCAAACTTCAACATGGCCCAGAATCACCTAGAAGGCATGTTAAAACACACATTGTGAACATCACCCCCAGAATTTCTGATTCAGTAGGTTTTCTGTTTGGCCTAAGAAGTTGCATTTTTATTTGTTTCCACATAAATATGGCAATGATGCTGGTCTGAGGACTATACTTCTGGAACCACTAGGTTACATTATGTGTAGTAAATTAGGTTCAGAAGGTTCAAGTTGGGCCAGAGTTTCCATGTGTCTAAATGGGAAGAATATTGACTTGCAAGATTTTCTATGAAGATTAAAGATATTGTGTAGATTCACCCAGCACTTAGTGGGCAATCAATAAATAATAGATATTCTCTTGAGTTACACAGCCCTGGATTCAAGTTCAAGGGCTGACTGCTGACTGAATGATCCATTGTAAACTCCATAACCTCTCAAAATACCATTTATTTGTAAAGTGGATGGTATGGTCTCAATTGTATTCCCCCCAAATCCATATGTTGAAGCTCTAACCCCAATGTGATGGTATTTGGAGAAAGGATTTGGGGGAGATAATTAGACTTTGGTGAAGTCACAAGGGTGGGGGCTCATGATGGGATTAGTCTTATAAGAAGAGACCAGAGAGCTTGCTTCCTCTCTCTCTCTCGTTCTCCACCATGTGAGGACATAGCAAGAAGGTGGCCATCTGCAAATCAGAAAGAGAGCCCTCATCAAGAATCTAAATGGCTGGCACCTTGATCTCATTCTTCTCCAGAACTGTGAGAAATTCCTGTTGTTTAAGCCATTTTATGTATTTTGTTATGGCAGCCTAACCTAATGCAGTGGACATAATCCCTACCCTGTAAATTAGGGATATATATATATAATCTCGCCATATATCATTGTCTGCAATGCAATATATATATTGCTGTGTGTGCAGCACTTGGAACAGTGCTGGCTATCTGTAATAAGAGGCAGCCAATGAGTATTAATGGTATTATCTAATAATTGCAATCGTCATTATGCCCTTGCTTCCAGTTCCTTTACAGGATTTCTCCTCGTGTTAGCTTTCCTAAGAACTCCTCAAATCTGATGATAAACTGATTGCAGGGCATGTGGATGAGATGAGAAGTGTTGAGGACTTTATAAATCACGTCATTGTCTTTCAAGTTTGTTGCTACAGATTAATTTCTGTCCCAGCATCTAATCTTTGGACCAGCATATATTTATATTAGAACAACAATGCTATCAACCTTCTTTCTGGGTTCAGCCTATCCAAGAGAATAAGCCCTCTCATGTGGCTCATTTTCTGGTGACGATCCGACGATCCGTTTGTCAGAGCACAGTTGTCTCCTGGGTGGTATCTTGCACATGTGTTTTCCATTAAAGTAGCAACTAAAGAGTGGCAGCTGTGAATCTTTTCTGGCTGGAGCTCATGTTCCGTTTTCTTCTTTTGTAATTAGCCTAGGGTGGAAGTTTTTGGAGGAAGCGGGGGGAGGGGGGGAGGCTTCTTTGTGAATTGAAAATTGGACTTCATGCATATGACATTGGGTTAAATTGCTCAAACTTATCTGTGATGAAAACTTTCCCTGGTTCTCCCTCTCTCATTAAAATTTCCTCGTTTATAAGTAGATTCCTCAGGCTTTACATTTCTACAATTTTCAAGCATCCAATTTTGTTTAAAACATCATGTTAAAGTATTAAAAACTTGGTTGAAGTTTTAAAAGTGAAAAGAAAAGAAGTCAGATGCTTCTGGTTTTTTAGGGACAATATTTTATCGTGGTGAATAATATTGTTGGAATCACCTAGACATGAATGAACAAGCTATCAGGGATCACTTTTAATAGTTTTTATTATTTTACCTATGAAAAAGACATTGTGTACAGCCACTCTGGAAAAAGTTGGGCAGTTTCTTATAAAGTCAAACATATATGTACCATGTGACCCAGTAATTCCACTCTTAGGTATTTACCCAAGAGAAGTGAAAGCTTATGTTCACAACAAACCTTGTACTCAGATGCTTCTAGCAGTTGTATTCATAACTGCACCAAACTGAAAGTAACTCAAGTATCCTTCAGTGGGTGAATGGATAAACAAACTGTGATTCATACAGTGGAATACTCCTCTGCAGCAAAAAGGAAAATTATTAAGACAAGGAACAATTTGGATGAATCTCAAAGGCATTTTTGATGAATGACAAGTTACATGACAAAAGTTATACGACATTTTTGAAAAGATAAAACCATAGTGACAGAAAACAGATCAATGGGTTACCAGTGGTCAAAGGTCCTGCTTTACAAATTAGTAGCACCAGAGAATTTGGGGGCTGATAGAATTGTTCTATACCCTGAACAACAGTAGTGTTTCCATGTCTCTATACATGTAGTAAAATTCATAGAAATATGCATCAAAATAAGTCAATTTTACTGTGCTAATTAAAAAGAAAAAAAGATTGGTGGTGGGGGCAGGAAGATATTATGTCTCTTTCAGGAATATAAAAGATTGTCCCAGTATGGTATGCAATGAGGTATTTAAGTGTGTTTTGAGTCAAATCTATTATGTAATTTCCATACAGGTAGGAAATGTCGCAGAGATTTATTTGTTTGTTTATTTGTTTTTAGAGAAAGAACGAGCAAGAGTGAGTGCAAGCAGGGGCAGGGGCTGAGGGAGAAGGAGAGAGAATCTTAAGCAGGCTCCACACCCAGCACAGAGCCCAACACGGGGCTTGATCCTGCAACCCTGAGATCATGACCTGGGACAAAATCAAGAGTTGGATGCTTAATGACTGAGACACCCGGGCACCCCACAAAGAGGTTTACTTTTTATTATTATGCATAATGAAGGGAAAGAGAAAGGATGGGTTCACTTTACCCATGGTTTCACGTATAACAACTAAAAATCGTAAGACAACATAATGAGTTAACAATACACATAAATTGCTTTTTGAAATCTCCAATCCTCACCAATTATTAAATTTCTGATCTCCATTGCATTTTCAAAAATGAATTGCATCTGGATTCTGAGATGCCTGAGATGGGAAGTAGTTGGGTCAAAAGTGGGAGTTCACTTTCCTTTATACTGTACATCAGCTATTCATATCCTACCATCTGAAACTAATTTGTTTTGTGTGATTTATTCCATAAAGTTGCTGGAATAAACAATGCATGCACAACTCCTCAGATGTGTATTCAGCAGGGACTTGCTTGCCTGTGTATGCTTTGCAGCTTTCTCAGAGCTTTCGGAAATACCATCCAGCACATGGGATGTCTTGTGGGTTCTCAGAGGGCCTATGATTTATAAACTTGGGTACTTGCATGTGTATGTGTGTGTGTGTGTGTGTGTTGTTGTTGTTGTTGTTGTTGTTGTTTAATCTATGATTGATGTGATATGGGCCATGTTTCCTATTCCCAAATTTTTCCTAAGTCCGGTTCAGTGAGTTAATAATGAGGAACAGACACGTCCGCTCTATGTCTCTGGTCCAAATAAGCAGAACAGGATTGGGACTGTCAAATGGATGAGAAGTTACAGCATTGTGGTCTGTCACTTGCCTCCTAAGGAAATGAAAAGCACCTAAGATGGTGCATTTTCCATGGTGGCATTTAGTTGCTGCGTGTGGCCTGACTTCACTTAGTGTGATGTGGATGCAAAAGCATTTCACAAAGTTTCTCAAACTCTTCCACCTCCCATTCTTACTGCCAGGAGCTTTGCTAAGTGATGGCATGATATAGAGGAACAAGACACAGTCCTTCTCATGGACCTCAAAAATTTCTTCACAGTCCTTATAATGCAAGCAAGTCCTTATCACACTACATGTTCCAAACAGCATTTTTCCTCTTTTAAAGAGAGGCTATACTAGAGTCAATATGGGTCATATCTAGCGCTCTTTCTCCCCCAAATCCATTTTTTCATTTTGTCCCCATAACTAAATTCAAGCATTACTTAAATATTTCTCTTCTGATTCCATATGCCATCGTCACTTTAAGATAGTACAAATAATCATAGAACGTCTTAGAACACTCTTGTCAGTTCTAGAAATATACTTTTGAGTTTCTCCTTGCAGTGAAAGGACTCCTTCTCCAGGAAGCTTCTGGCTTACACTTGAACTTTGGCATGTGGTTCCCTCTTGCCTTACGTTCTTAGAGGCCATCAGTCCTTATGGTATTCAAAGGTATTTTTGGAGCATCTTCTATATACCAGGCACTGTTCTAGGTATTGAAGAAATAACAAAAAGTCACAGGCTTCTGGGAGTGAAGAAGAAATAGAATCAATGAGGAGATAAAAATAATGTGTGTGAAATGCTAAGAAGGAAATAAAACATACCATAGAGCGAATGTGTGCGTAAAGGTGGGGAGAATACATTACTTTACACAACAGGTGGTCATGGAAGACTTCTTTGAAGGGCTCACATTTGAGCTGAGTCTGGAAATAAGAAGCCAGCTGTGTAAAGATTGAAGAAAGAACATTCGAGCAGGTTGTTTAATCCATTGGGCACTACACTCTTTGTGTTTGAGGCATGGGGATGGGAATTACCTCTCTTACCATTTTACTTAATTTCCACTTAAGGAATTCCTTCTTCTCTGTCAAGCCTTAGGTTGGGTGGATTTGGAGATCCTAGTATCCATGGTAATATCCACTTCCTCATATCCACTTCAACCAGGGAACCGAGGTCATAATTCTATGAAATTGGAGGTTGCCGCAGTTCCTGCTTCTGTAGCTGGTCATAGGCCTATGTTGATAATCATAACATCAGTTCTATTCCTTACCCTCTGCCAGAACCTTAGCTGGTCAGGAATTTTTATCAGGTGGGGATGAATCAAATGTTTGTGTCTACAGGACGCAAGTCCTTAGTGGTCTTGTCTTTATTGGGTCATCACTATTTCCACTGACCAGTATTTCTGTGCTTGGGAGTACTATGGTGTGTTCCAATGAATCCCCTGGGTTTCAGACATAGTCTTCCTCGCCCCTATTGTGTAGCAGCAACCCAGTTTCTCCTTGAGTAATTGAGGCCAATCACCTTGGACAGTACAAGGAAGTGCATGTTGGCGTAGTGGTTTAAAAAGCCCCAAGCAGTCTCAGTGCTCAGCTTAACAGAACTATGTTTGAACATTAGTTGTTTCCTTTCCTTCCCTTTTTCTGCTACTTCATTGGAAGAGCACTGGTGGTGACTAACTTTACAATTTAGGTTTGAGGTAGGTGTAACTGAATTAATTGATATCCAGTGTCAATACAATGATTATAGGACCATTTGCGTCAACTATGTTAGGTACCTGAGTTTTTCATCCAGATAAAGGACAGGAGATGATGTGGAGAAACAAAAGTGATGAATTGTACTGGAAATTTGCATTTACCTTTCCATTTATACTTTCTACTCTTCTGTGTGCCAGTAGGTTTACCTCTCAGACTCTATTATCTGGGTTCTTTTGCCTTTTGGCATCCAGGTGAGTTTAACCAACAGGACACACTAAATGGAGTTCAAAATGCAGGAGGAGGAAAGAAGTTACAATATTTTTTCTTACACTCCCACACCCAACCATGCTATCTATGATTTGATAGTGGCTTCTTCTCTCTACCTGAAGGCATATCTCTCTATCCTCTATCTATCTATCTATCTATCTATCTATCTATCTATCTATCTATCTATCTATCTCTTCATCCTGTTAGTTGCTCCTTTCTTAGGGCTCCAGTTCTGGTGACCACTCACTCCATTTATGTCCCTTCAGGACTAGGTATGGTATTGGCTCTCCATTATTGCTATGGTTATAAGTCCTTGGGTCCTTCAAAGTCTCTCTGGGTTCTTTATCCCTCACTAAGCCTTTGTGAAGTCCCTTCAGTTACCCTTTAGAGTGCCTATAAGGTTCCTGCTGAAACCTTGACTCCTAAATATAGAGAGCAAATTGTATAGCATAAAATTGGGAAGGGTAGACATTAATTAAAACAAGCAAAGTAGGTAACAATAAACAGCTTTTATTATATTACAAATTTAGTGGGAAGTTGAGGATTTGGGGCAAGGGAGTCATGAGCTTTCCTCCTTCACTCCTTTTCAGAATATCTATTGTTCATGTGTGTATGGAGGTTCTCTCAGTTGTGGTCAAGCCTCATGTCTAGACAGCCAAGAGCAATGACGTCATTATGTATACTCAAATTATATTCTGCATTTTAAAAATTGAGGTATAATTGACATATATTAGTTTCAAGTGTAAAACAATATTTGTACATATTGCAAAATTATCACCACAATAAGTCATACCCCCTCCCTTTTTTAACAATTACTCCAGCTATCTAGGGAGAGAATGGATTTCAGAAACACACGCACACAAAAGTAATAAAGTATGAATAATAAAGCAATAACTGAATAATTATTATACTAATGGCTAACATCTGAGTGCTTATTTTATCCCACACACTGCCTTAGGCACTTAAATGCATGTTCTTCTCTCATCTTCATAACCTCCTCATGAGCTCATTATTTCCATTTTGCAGATGGGAAAACTGAGGCACAAGAAGTCAAGCCACTTGCCAAATAGCACTCAGTAAGCAGTGGAGCATTCTGATTAGAGTCTTCACTCTTAACCATTAAGCAATGTCTCCCTGGGAATGGAGGGGGACCTGGAGGAGGTTTTTGCAGAAGTATAGGAGAGAGGGGAACCTGGACTATGATGGAAGCAGTGGTGATGATGAGGGTTGTCAGATATGGTCTGTATTTGGGATGAGCTGGAGGGAATGACATAGAAAGGAATCAAGGTAAATCCCAGCATCATGACTTGAACAACTAGACAGATGTCAGAGCCTTTAGCTGAGATGGTGAAGATGGGCAAAATGGCAAAATTGTGAGTCCAAAAAATAATTTATGTTCTGGTCATATTAAGGTTGTCTATCCAAATGGAGATGCCAACTACATTAAGGTTCTCCAGAAAAATAGAACAAAAAGAATCTATCTCTCCAGCTATCCATAGAGAGACAGAGATTTTTATAAGGAATTGACCCACATAATGATGAAGACTGAGAAGTCCTTACATCTACAGTTGGCAGGCTGAGGATCCAGAAGAACCAATGATGGAAGTTGCAGTATGACGGCAGGAGGAGACTGATGTCCCAGCTCAAGGTAGTCAGGCAAGAGGAGTTCCCTCTTACATGTGTGAGGGCCAGCTTCTTTTTTACATTCAGGCCTTCAGCCAGATTGGATGAGGGCTACCCACTTTCGGGAGGGCAATCTGTTTTATTCAGTCTCCTGATTCAAATGTTTATCTCATCCAGAAATATCCTCACAAACATACTCAGAATGTTTGATCAAATATGTAGGCACTCTGTAGCCCAGTCAAGTTGACACACAAAACTATCACAGTCCACGGTTTGTCAATGTGGCCACCCATGAGCATCTCCTTAATCCATACTTAATCTCCAGATAATAACAAGGTTATCATTCCACCTAACATGATAGAGCTATCCTGCATGTAACCCAAAATGCACAAACCCCTTCCCCAGAAGGAGTCAGCCCTTGAGTAAAGTTTACTCTTCTTGATAACCTATAACTCATGTACTATGATGTAAAATTAGCAATACTTATGTTACATGATAAAGGAACAAGAGAGAAAACAAAGCTATGTGTATATTTTGTATATACAAAACATATATGTATATATGAATACACATACACAAACATAAGAAAATAAGGAGGAAATTCTCATGACAATTGCAGTGTTCTTTTCTGTAACTGGTTATGTGGTTAAGCTCATATTTATAACTACCTTCTTCTACTATGCATTCTGTATTTTCTGCCTTCAGGAAGCACCTCAGTTGGTCATGGTTCTGTACCTGGTGGGGTGTCCCAAACCTTCTTACCTAAAGGGTCTGAGCCATTGGTTGTCTTGCCTATATTGTTGTTGTAGTTTTCCATTAATTTTAATCATGGGGTATGGTAATACTAAAAGACACATTAAGGGATATCCTGTATTCCAGGCATAGTCTTCCTTTCCTTCATTGTGGAGTAGCAGCCCAATTTCTCCTTGATAGTCAGGATCAATCACTCCAACCAGCCCAGTAATTCTCTTCTTCGCCTGTTGATTCAGAGGCATGAGGAGTTCAAAGTGGCTGGGCAACAGTCTTCACTTCCAGTTCAATGGAATCATTGTTGTGTCTCTTGGTGGAAGCATTCCTCCCTTCGGAACAAAGACCTCTAGGCCAGCAGAGCATAAGGTCATGGGAACAGGAAACAAAAGTTTTGCTAGTGGGTTGCTAGGGGTGATAGTGAGTGGTACCACTCCCATTTCCACCCCTTGATTCCTGGACCCGAGAATCCTGGCTATGGGAGAAACAACACCATATATGGATGCTGATTTAGAGTGTATACAGCCTTCTGGAGAACCTTGCTCCAGTCCTACATGGTATTCCCAGCTGATGTAATGAGTCTTCAAAAGGTCATTAGACCATTCTGTAAGGAAAACTGCTTTGGGATGGTAGGACACATAGTAAGACCACTTAATTCCATGAACATGTGTCCATTGTTATACTTCTTTTCTGTGAAATGAGTCCCTTGCTCAGAAAAAATGCTGTGTGGGGTAACATTATGGTGGATAAAGCATTCTATAAGCCCAGAGAGATGGTAGTTTTGGCAGAAGCATTACATGCAAGGAAGGTAAATCTATATCCAGAGTAAATGTCTGTTCCAGTAAGAACAAAATGCTGCTCCTTTTGTGATGGAAATAATCCAATGTAATCACCTGTCACCAGGTGCTGGTGGATCACCCTAGGGAATGGTGCCATACTGAGAACTCAGTGGTGATCTCTACTGCTGGCAGATTGGGGACTCAGCAGCAGTAAGGCTGGCCATAATGAATAGAAATCCATATTGCCGAACCCACATGAACCCTCCATCTTTGACACCGTTACTATGTTTATGAGCCTGTTAGGTGATAACAAGAGTGGCTGGAGAAAGAGGTTGACTGGTATCCACAGAATGGGTATCTTATCCACTTGATTATTAAAATCCTCCTCTGTCGGGGTCACCCTTTGGTGAATATTCACATATGACACAAATGTCTTCATGGGATTTTTGCCCATTCAGAGAGGTCTATTTGCATAGCTCTTCCCCAGATTTCCCTGCCACCAATTTTCTAATGTTCCTTCCAAATCCTTGACCATCCAGCCAAATCATTGGTCACAGCCGATGAGTCAATATATATTTATACTTCTGGCCATTTCTTCTTCCAAACAAAGTAAACAACCGGGTAAACTGCTTGAAGATCTGCCTACTGGAAAGATTTCCCTTCATTGCTATCCTTTGAAATGTCCCAGAGACTGTAATGCTGCAGCAGTCCACTTTTGGGTGAAGCCTGCATATCATGCACAACAACCCATAAACCAGACCTGAGTCTTTGCGTCCTCTATTAACTGGTTATAGGGAGCTCTCCATAAGGCTATATGGGAGAGAAAAGGCAGTGTAGCAGGAAGGGGGGCCATGGGCATTTGGGTCACTTCATATAACTTACTCGTGTCTTTAGGGCCTGTTACTCAAAGGAGCATAGTTATTTGGGGAGGTTGATAGGGGTTTGAACCCAAATCCCAAGGGCCTGCACTGTGACTCACCTATAGGGATATTCCAAAGGCTCCAAACAACATACTTCTCTGCCATTGCCACTTCAGGCACCGTTGGCTCTGTGAACTGTATGGCCCAAGTGAAAGAGCAGCTGGCACAGCAGCCTTGTCCTATTGCAGAGCCTTCTCTTGTTCTGGTCCCTACTCAAAATGAGCAGCTTTTTCAATTACTCAGTAAGTGGGTTTGGGTACCACACCCAAAAGAGGAATAAATATATTGCCTCCAAAATCCAAAGAGGCCTACTAGGCATTGTGCCTCTGCATTGGTTGTAGGAGGGCCCAGATACAACAACTTGTCCTTCACCTTAGAAGAGCTTCCCTGACATGCTCTATACCAGTAAATCCCTGGAAATTTCACTGAAGTAAAAGGCCCTTAAATTTGTTCAGATTTATTTTCTACCTTCTGACAAGCAAATGTCTTATCAATAAGTCTAGATATTTGCTCCTTCTCATTTACTAGGATCAATCAGCATAATGTCATCAATGTAATGGACCAGTATGATAGCTTGTGGAGTTAAAGGGGATCAAAATTTCTGTGAAATTATGTCATAGGGCTGGACAGTTGATATACCTCTGAGGTAGGACAGTGAAGTAAACTGAAAGTAAACTGTTTCTGGTGGTCCCCATTGACAGGTATGGAGAGAAAAGCATTTGCCATATCAATAGCTGCATACTAGGTACCGAGGGATATGTTAGTTTGCTCAAGCAATGAAACCACATCTGGTACAACTTGATTAAGCTTACAATAATCCAGTTATTCTTCTAGATCCATTTGTCTTTTGCAAGGCCAAATTGGCAGAATGAATGGGGATGTGGTGGGAATCACCACTCTTGGCTTCTATTAGGTCCTTCATGAAGGTGCTATCTCTGCAATTCCTCCAGGTGTGAGGCATTGCTTTTGGTTCACTATTTTTCCTAGGTAGATATGGTTCTTTCTTTTTTTCTAAAGGGGGGTGGAGCAAAAGGAGAGGGAGAGAGAGAATTTTAAGCAGGCTCTAAGCCCAGCATGGAGCTGGACACAGAGCTCAATCTCACAAGCCTGAGATCATGACCTGAGCCTAAATCAAGAGTCAGATGCTTAACCAACTGAGCCATCCAGGCACTCCTAGGTAGATATAGTTCTAATGGCTTCTGCATAACCTTTACCATTGTAGCCATTTATGGTTGGGGAACCAGTGTGAGAATTCTGCCAGTTTCTGAGTATATCTATTCCAATTCTGTATTCTGAAAAATGGGAAATAACCACAGGATGGGTCCAGGTACCCACTGGGACCACTATGAGACAGACCTGAGCTAAAACTCCATCAAACACTTGACCTCCATAACCCCCCACCCTATTTTGTGGACCACAGTAACATTTTGGTTCTTGTGGAATTAGTGTTAGTTTAGAGCCAGTATCCGTAGTCCTCAAAGGTCTGATTATTTCCTTTCCCTAATGCACAGTTACCCTGCTAAAAGGATGTAGGTCCCTTTGGTAATGACTGGGAGAAAGATAAACAGTATAAAATTTTGACTGCATACGGGGGTCCTTCCTCAAGAGGATCCAGCCTCCCTTCACTCAAGGAGTTCTGGGTCTATAAACTGACTCACATCTGGGAATTGATTAAGGGTGGTCACTTTTTATGATTCAGATTAGACTTTTGTTCACTTGACGTAGAACTTTCTACTTATACATATAAGTAAGAATTTAGTAGTCTTCCTATGTATTTTATTTCTAGGAACACCATGATTGACTAGCCAATGCCATAGTCTACATGAGTTAGACTATTCTGATTGCCCCTCTGAATCTGCTGTCCCTTATGGGAACTGTACCCACCTTGCCTTTGGTGGCTGCCATCACTCAGGATCCAATATCCAAATATTTAGGTTCTCCCAATACAGTGACAGCAGTTCTCGCTGTAAGATCCGATTTATTGAGAAGAGCTCTTCAAGGATCTAGAGTTCCCTCATGAATTTATAGGTCTTCTGGACTCTCCCAGGGTAGGTGAGCAGGTCTTAAATGACAGGTACTCTCTAACTTTCCAGTCTCCCTAAGTCTTTGAACCCTTCCTTTATGTTAAACTTACAAGGTAAGTCTGGCATTTCTAACTCACTCATTGTAGACCACCTTTTGGTCCACGTTTTAGCCAACCAACCAAACTGTTAGGGCCCTTTCTAACTCTCCATTCTGCAATATTAAATTCAAAATCTCTACTTAGTGAATTCATATCAATAAATTTGGCCTGAGACAACTATATGTTCCTTCCAACATTATTCCACACTCTCATTATCCATTCTCACATGTATCCTCTGGATTTCTGTCTATATAAGTCAGAGAACTCAAGTAGTTCTTCTGGAGTATAGACACATCCTCATGGGACACATTGCACCTCACCTTTAAGGGCCTGCTGAGTGCTGGGACTGTGTCTTGTTATAGGTCTAGAAGCAAAGAGGTGTGGGAGCAGGCGGATCCTGAGGAGACTCAGCATTGTCTTGCATGGAAACTACCACAGTAGAGACTATTCCAGTTTTCTCAAGCAGTGCAGGGTTAATCCACTCAAGTTGGAGGGAAGGAGGAGAAGGTGGAGAGGCCACTTTCATTAGCAAATGCTTCAGAATTTAGAGGTTCAATGTCCCCAGCTTCATCAGGGACGTCCATCTGTCCCCATTCCAACTTTCAGGATCCCATTCCATCCAATCGATCCAATCCAAGAGTTGGATATATAGGTCTGGAGCTCAGGGAACAGTTAGGGCTAGAGATATGAATTTGTGATTCATTAGCATATGGATAGTATTTAAAGATACAGGACTCGATTCTAAAACCTCCCACCCTTTCCCATCCCAGGAGAGACTGGAGATAGAGAAAGGCCTGAAGACCTAATTAAGAATCTTTCTAAAATTGCATATTTAGGTATGCACTATTGTTCTGAAAAGAATTAAAATGATGATTTCCAGGACAAAAAACTCATTTATTCAAACAATTACTAAAAGCCCACTATATGCAAGGAAATCTTCTAGATGCTAGGGATACCACATTGAATACTACACAGTCCCAGTCCTCAAACTATGTACATTCCGGCAAGGAAGACAAAGAATTCAAAAAACCTAAACAAACAGACAAAAATACACCAAATTTCAAGTAGTGATAGATACTATGTAGAAAAATCAAGCTGGGTATGAGGATAGATAATAAAGGAAATAAGAGGTGCTATCTTATTGTTTTTAAGTTTATTTTTATTTATTTAAGTAATCTCTATACCCAACATGGGTCTTGAACTCACAACCCCAAGATCAATGGAGTAGCTGGGTATGGTAAGCAAGGAAGAATGGAAGGAACCGGAAGAGAATCCAGAGGTCTGATTCTGTAGGGTCTTGAGAGTGAGAGGGAAGAGGAGACAGGAGGGGGACAAGAGGAGGCAGAGGGAGAACCGGGGAGATGGGAGAAAAGGAGAGGAAAGAAGATATAAAAAGCCAGGAGGGCTGAGGTCTTGCAGTTGGCAACTGTTAGAGAATTGAGATTCAGAGGCTCCTGAGCAATTGTGGGGGCACTAAGAATAAGAAAGGAGATTCCTCGAAGTACTGCTGAAGCTTATTAATTTCCTTTCCTTTAATGTTCTTTGTCAGCTATGACTAGAATTGGGGATTATTTTTATAATTAGTTACGGTCATTAGCCTATGTTTCTTTTAATGTACTCTCCACTGGTACTGGGCTCTATGGCCATATTTGGGTTGTTTTTAAATTTAATAAACATTAAATTTATGTCTCACATTAGCTATAGGAATGACTATTCAGAGATCCAGCATATAGTAGCCTTTTCTCCCTTTGGGGAACATACTCAGCTGAGTGTATGAAATATATATATATATATTTAAGGTATAGTATATGGTAAGTAACTTATTAAATTGCTTATGAAATTTATTTAACAAGTATGTATCCACAGAAGTTATATTATTGCTTGTATACTATATTGCTCAATCCATGTTAAAGCCTGTCTATTTTAAGACTTATTCTTCTGGAACCTTGATTTCACAAAGAATATTATAAATTAATTTTTAGTCTGCTCCCTTCACTAGTATGTAAGTGCCATTAGGATAGTGATTTTTCTCACTCCCAGTTCACGAGCGCCTAGGATAGCAGCTTCCATACAATAGGTGTTCAGCAAATATTTGATAAATCAATTAGTAAGCAAAGTAAAATGAGCTAGCTTATCAAACTCCTGGACCCTTCAACTAGAAAATGTACAAATGACTTTGGGCTAGTTGAAAGTAGAATTTAACCACCAGGTTATCTTTTATAGTAATTGTTTTGTAGCATTTTTTTCTTATAATGACATTTATTTTAGTGCTAATAGTGGGAAATAATCTCTATTCAAATATAAATACCTATTTAACCCCGATAAACCCTTAAGTTAAAAAACAAACAAAAAAGCAAAGATAAGAAAAGTCCAAAAATTTTCTATTAATATTTTCCCAAGTTATAAAAATGATCAGCAACTCTAGGTTGCTTTGTTTAGTAATATATTTAGCAAGGAAAGTACCAGTTTGTTATAAGCACACACGTGGGACTAGAATGACTTCTTGGGTTTCAGTGGTAAATCTCTAAGAGTATAGGCTATTGATAGGTGTTTTAGCATTTTGGGACCATGTCTTTTAGAAACATTTCTCTTCAGGGTTAAATTAAGAGTGCTTCTTTTACTGTATAACCATAAACACATCCCAGAACATCTAACACGAAGTGATCACTGAGGCTTGTTTAGATGCTGAAGGCAATGCATTAGGAACTGATGGTGACCCATTCTTATCCAATCAGTTCCTGATGCAGTATCTGCGACATCAAAAACTGTAGTAATTATATGAAGTATTTATTTCCAAATGCAACAACTTTGTTCCCTTTGCTCCTACATATAAAATTTGCAATTAAATAATCCTTTTTCAACATGTCATGTGATAAAATCAATCCAAGGTCACACTAATGAGTAATTTCCCCAGTAATTTCCACACTAATGAGACTGGAAGTTTCACTGATTGCCGTCCGTGTGTCTGTCTTCATTTATCTGAATACCACATAGACCTGAGCGTTAAGGTTTCGTCATATTTTGAGAGACATCACAAACATGATGTGTATAAGACTCATGTAATATAATCATGTATTTCATGGCAAACTAGTGTGGGTAAGTATTTTTTAGAGAGGATATTTTAAAGATAGCTTTCCTTAAGCCACTGGTTCCTATTTTTTTAATGATTATTTTTAAAATGTTAAAATCTTAAGGTAGATTTGGATGAGACAAACTGGTGAGAATTTAATTTCAGATTCACTAATGAGGATAAATTGTATGTACATGTTCAAGATAGGTTTATCGTGTTTTTAAGTTTTTCTAGAATTCTAGCTCACTGAAATAAGGTTAGAATTAGAATTAGTAGTTATAAGAGGCATAGGACACCAAGAAGAACATAGTGGTTAGATACACAACTCCAAGAATGTGGTTTCCTACCTTATTGATCATTTTGCAGGTCAGTTTTTGATGATCTCATCAGAAAATTCTAATTAGTCCTCTAAAATTCCCCCACATATAGAATGAATGAAGGGCTCTACTATTACTTAGAAAATCTATCCTTCTATCCAATGGAACTTTTCGTTTACATGGGCTATCTAGGACATAAAGGGGAGGAAATGACTGGGTTGGGGATTTGGAAGTGGAATAGAAGTGGAGACCACAGAATGGAGACTGAAAAGTCCACTGACTTCTGTCTGTCTGTCTTCATTTATCTGAATATCAAGTAGACCTGAGAGTTAAGTTTTCACCATATTTTAATTCTACCAATGGTGAAATTTTGGAATATATTAATCCAGCTTATTATTTATTCTCTTTCTAGAGTTCTTATCTATGATCAAGTATGTTATCTCTATCGTTTAACGGGCATTTCCTTAAGGTTTATACGCTTTTCACAGAGAGTATTTCAGTAGAGCCAAAGGACTTGTAAACAGAATGGTCCTGGGGACCCTGAAGACCTCTGTTGGAGAAGAAACCCCAGGAGAAGGACCTGAAAAGTCAGCCCATCATAATATTTTCTTGTAGCTCCCATGGTCCCTCCTGGTTATATGTTTGGTTTTTGCAGGTAGATTTGACAGGTTAGGGAATGCAGTTAACGACACTAGTCCTGGCTGGCAAATTAGTTGGTATTGTGTAATTTGTGAGCTAGAAGGAATGTGATAAGGAAATAAAAATAAGTGAAGAACAGGACTTGGTTCCTCAAGATCTGATTGTTGCAAATATGCAGTGTGATATTTATGTAATGTCATTTATCCAAAGTAACAGAAGTCAGTTTGCCCACGTCATGATTCTAGGCCTCTATGGGCAATTTGAGTATCTAGTATAGGATTGCAACGAGTTTTGAAAACCCTCAGGACTAACATGGTGTTTAGGATGGTTGACTATGGGAATATCACCTTTAATTATAAACTGCTACAAGGAATTAGGGGGGAAAAGAGGGATTCATGGAGGTGGGTAAAAGCTCCTATATGGGCCTGTGGTTATCAAACTTGAGCATGCAGCAGAATTGTCTAGAGGCTTGTTAAAAGATTGCTGGGATACACAGAGTTTCTAATTTAATAGATCTGGGATGGGGCCCAAGAATTGGCATTTTTAACAAGTTCCCTGGTGATATATCTCAGAGACTATAATTTGAGAACAACTGCTGTAGCCTGGCCCAAGGCTTTATGGGCTATTGGAAACAAATGATCTTAACCAGGACTGTGATAAAGTGAGTGTGATGATTTAGATGGAAAAAGGGCCAGAATGAAGCACCTACAGAAGTTCAAGTCCTAGTAATTATTAGAGTTCAGGAATGTTGCTCTTTAGCCATCATATTACTATAGATCTTTTAGAAATATATTTGCAGCTTCCTGTTTTCGTTTCCTTTCACCCCAGAAAATAATAGAATAAAAACTCTTTAGTTCTCTGGACTACTTGACTTTGGAAATAGAGCTAGTTTGCCTGTAGACAGGGCAAAATGCTAGTAAGGAAAGACAACTCCGTAATCTCCAGGGCATCGTATAGGCCAAGGCCATCTCTATAAAAGAGAGTCTATAATAGAACTAAAAAGCAGAGGGTCATTTTTTTCTAGAAGATCTCCCAGAGGTTTTACTAGAATGATCCTCCTGGTATGTCAATTCCAGGTGATAAGAATGTCAGCCAGGTGGTAGAACTTACCGTTTCTAGAGTTGATAAAACTGCTCCCTTCTCCCAAGATTTTCACCATGCTACTCCCACAACTCCTACCCATTCTTCAAATCTTGACCTCACCTTCTGTCCAGATGAGGTCTCCCCATCCTTTGCTCATAGCAGTTAACTGTCTATATTTACAATGGAGATATTTACATGATTGGCTTAACAACCAACTCCTCTACTAAGGTAGAGATGGTTTGTTTACTGCTGCATTCCCAATACAAAGCCTGTTACCTCAACTGGCATTAAGGACTTGTTCAATGAAACATGAAAAGCAGCTGCATCTTATGGTGAGAACTTGAAACCAGGGTTTCTTGGTCAAGCATGTTGGCTGAGCTTTTGGAACTTTCTCCATCCTTACCCCCTCCAGACCATCACGTTCACTGCTAGTGGAGTGTGGGATGCAAGTGAAGCAGATTTTGAAACTGTGAATTACTTAATACCATAACCCCCAAAAGAAAGTGGATTTTTAAGAAGTTTGGACTTCAAAAATTATTTGTAAGAATGGGCTAGACAATAACCTGGCAAGATTACTGATCTTGAGGGGCTCTAGCTGATATAAGATTGAGTCTGTCACCAGGAAAGATTTCTTTAACCCTGCTCTACCTTAATGCAAGATAGCTCTGGCTTGGATAGGATGGGCAGCTGTAGACATCCTAAGACCTTGCAATCGTCACTGGACACAGAAGCCTTTTTTGTTTCGTTTTGTTGTTGTTTTAGCTTTGATTTTTTAATTAATTAGTCATTTATTTAGGAGTAGAGTTTGGCAAAGGAAGACAAAGATGGCCTTTCAGGGCATTCAATGACTGTTTATCCTCCAGGAGTACAGCCTGGGGAGGGCCACAGAAAGTTCTAATCTAGATATAGAGGACAGGACCACTTTGTAGTTTGCATGGGGGTGCTGCTAGGATGCCTCTGGCTAGGATGCTTCTGACTTTGTCAGTGACTTCAGAGCCCTTCTTGGTGGCAGATGGAACTTTTACTGGCTGATTTGAGCCTGCCCACATTCCTTACTATATACGTTCAGATGCAGAGGACATTAAAATCCTTTGAAGGCGGAATGGTGATTTCTCTAGCTAACTGGTTCTCAATAATGGAATAAATAAAACCTGCTGTCAAGTTGGGCTTCCTCACAGCACGGGGCTCCCTGCAGCAACTGAAATGCTAGAACAGCCTCCTGAGCCAGCATCGCTAACAGTCTAACGGGGCTGGTAACCTTGCCTCACTTTTTGAGCCAGGACTGAAATGTTGATTTCTAGCACTAAGAAAGCTCAGTCAAGAGTTGTCCAGGGGAATGAGCTCGGGAAGGACCTTTGCTCATCTGGGGAACTGACAGGCAATATGGAAAGCCAGGAAATTGGTGGGGAAATCATTAGACCTCTGGACCTCTGTCACTCTGGTAGACATCAGAGTTGGGTGGCGGTGGGACACTTCGGGGTTGGCAGTGTATACCTGATGAGGAAGCCAGGGATGCTTAGAGAACACTCAGTACAAGTTTTGAGCACCACAGGTTGGTGTGCAGTACATACTGGGACAACTGGTCAGGGAAGAATCAGGCAGATCTAAAGAAGCAGTCTTGGGATACCCTTTGCATGGCGCCCCAAATAGCTAAGGCTGTAGGAGGCACATGGTCCCTGTGGCTCCTAAGGGTAAAGCCAAATCCGGGCGTAGAGGCGAGGTCTGACATGAACAATGCTTTGAGCCTCAGTGACTTGGGATCTGTGATCAGACAGGAATACACAGGCTGGAGGATGAAGAGATCATGGCCATCTGTACTGAGCAGGAGTAGAATTCTGGGTTAGTGCACCAGCTCAGGATCACAGATTGAGCACATAGCTGAGGTGCGGTCCTGCAGACCAGTAATAGGTTCTGCCTGCTTGCTCGCTCTGGGAGAGGGGCCGGCTTCTCCACTTTGACGTTGGTAGTCTTCACGGCATAGGTAGTGAAGGGGTAACAAGGGCCACACTGTAGGTGCTGGCAATTGAGGTGGGGACTTGGTTCCCAGGAACCCTAACAAGGTCTCTGATAGTGAACAAGAGAGAGCCTCCCTATGAAAAGGCTGGGAACCCTATTGTACTCTTTCAGTTTGAAGTTCATACATTAACCCCATCTAACAACAACATTTTGAATGTCTCATTGACAGAGATGCCAAAGCCTTCCCTTATTCTGATGCTAAGTACCACCAGGGTACAATTCTAGAATTTAGGGTTTTATTTTTTCAAGTGAGGTTCTGTGTGGCTTAAAACAGTAACAGAGCTAATCAGGTGCCAGAAGGAGTTGGGGCTCCTAACTCCAAAGCCAGTTTTCTTTTTGTTCTTTTATACTAGCTCTCCTCTTGGTAGGAACCTGCCCATCCTGTGGTCTGTGCTCCTGAAGTTTAATTGCGAGGAAGTTGTTTGGAACCCACAACAAATATTCTTCCTTAGAGTTTATAAATTATGAAGTTCTGAGAAAATCCTATTCGATATATGTAACCTAATCAACAAGTCCTGCTACTTCTCTAATTAAAACTCTCCCCACGCTTCTCAAGTCATTCACAGTAAAACCCCACATCCTTACCATGGCCCACCCAGCTTTTGCTCCAGCTCCAGCTCCTGCCAGTTTCTCTCATCCCCTCCACTCCATCCACAGCCTTTCTGTTGGACTCCTGATTCTCACCTCCCACTGCACATTAGAATCCGCTGGGTAGCTCTTAAATAGTGATGCCCAGGCCCCACGACCAGTCATTCTGATTTGATGCAGCTGTGAGGAAGCCCTTAGCCAGTGACCTTTCTAAAAGCTCCCATAGTGCCTGTATGTGTGGACAGTAGTGCAAACATCTACAGTACTTGCTGCCTGTGCCAGCATGACCACAAACACGGCTCCTGATACAGAGTGTGGGCTCCTCTATGTAAAAATGATCTCCTATCCTGTTGAATTACAGTAATTTTCTTTCCTTTTGAAAAAAGGATTTATCTTTTTTGAAAAATTGTCACCAAGAGTTGGAATCGGTAATTTTCTAATGTTTGGGGGAAAAAGTTTATTTCAACTAGCAGGAAGATACAGATGACCTTTGGAGAAGTTCATAGCTTTAAAGGGCCCTAATGAGCCCTGAGGATTCATACGAAGCCATCTTCCTATCAGGGGTAAGTTATTTTCTGGCTTACAGTTCAGGGTTTGTCCTGTTAGTCTGGGAATAACTAGTTCTCAAAATGACTTCCTACTACCCGACATCAATTTCTGGCAAGGAAACCTAATACACCACAATAGCAGAAGTGTAATTTAGTGAGATAGACGTACAGACTTCTTCTCTTCCTGAAGATACCCAAGGAATAGTTCCTATGCGTCAGCCAAGACCTTTGAAATAGCATCTTTAATAATTTCTGCTGTTAAAATTAATCTTACATTAATTATAAATTCGCTCTGTCTAGTTTGTTCTGTGCTGCTGGGTGAATGAGAAAGAGAACTGGCCTTCATTTTTTTATCCTGAGGAATTACATTTGTTTGCAATCTTTTTCCAGAATATGGTCTTCTGCCCATTTCCAGGGTCACCAAGAATTGGAGTTAGGTATAGCTCAAAAAAGTCTTTGAGGCCAGAGCCACAGTTGATTCTATATTTCAGTTATCAATTAGAATGGTTGAAAGTGAAACGTTCACAGAAGGAATGAGGAGGAGCCACTCTATGTGATAATCTGAGCACTTGAAGTTTGAGTAGGGCCTGGCAGATCATCCTCTCTTGGGCTGCTTGGAATTTGACAGAGTAGCACCCACAAAAAGAGTGGAAGGAGCTTTCAGAAGGAAAACATTTTAGGTTCAGCTTCTAACACTTGAACCTGTATAGCCTTGAAGGAGTGCTGTAAATGGAACGTGAATCCAACAAAGGTAAATTAATTCCCAAGGCTTGTTGCCTTTCTGGTATAGCAGGACTTCAGAAAGACTTTAGTAAGATTAAAAAAGGTTGAACATGAAATGGTAACCATAGCAGTTTTGCTTTTTCTTTTTCATGAAACAGAAATTTGGTACTGGAATTTTGGTTGCCTACAAGTCTTTTGATCCATGAGGGCAAGGAAATTGCTCTGTTTAGCATAATCCCAGAGACCACTGTGGGGGAGTGTATGAACATCTCACAGTTGCCAGCTGAGATTAAGCCAACTCACAGCCATCCAGGTTAGACCTGCAAGAAGAAGAGAATCATGTGAGCAGAGGCACATGGGTGCCTTGGGTAAAAGCATGGTGCTATTCACTGAACCCATCAGCTGAAGACTTGTGTCTCCCTGCTTTTTTCTTGATGAGACATTATCAAGCTATTTTTCCTGGTGAATGGAAACCTTATTTTCACACATCTTTGTTATGTAAATGTACTAATCTTTGCATTTAGAAAGGATTTGTTCTATTTAATCCTTACATAGTAAGAAACGCATAGGTGGATATAAAACCAATCACTCAAAAACCCATTTATAAGCAAGCTTTCCTAAGAATTTGGGAATGCCAAAACCAACACCCTAAAATAGTTCCTCAGGTAAAAAAACAAACAAACAAAAACAAAACAAAACAAACACACACATACACCAAAACAAAACAAAACAAAACAAAAACAGAAAAAAAACCCATCAATTATGTAAGTGAAAAAAGTAATGACTGTATACTCACCAAAGGGGCAGGTGTGACAATGGGGGTCCAGGTCTTCACCTTTTTTAGATGGTAGTTTCTGTGTCCTTTCCTTTACCCATGCTGCTTTATTCAGCTAAATCGGATTGGGCCACGAACCTTAGCCCTTTCAATTCATTGAGTGGAGCTGATCAATCATAGGGATAATGATCAAGAAAGGTGGGAGGGAGGGACTGCAGAGGTGCTCCATCATCTGCTGCAGGGGTTGCCAGCTTCAGGGAGCATAAGAAGCATCAGAGGCCCTTGTTACAAACACAGATCCCCAAGATCCATGTCCAGATTTTGATTCTCTAAGTCTGGTTTGGGGCTGGGATTCTCACTTTGGCGCCGATTTGCCCTGCCTTTCTCTCTACTTTCATGGCAAAATAACCATTTCTTCCCCTACATTGTGGAGTCCAGCTATAACAAACTGCTTGAAGTTCCAAGAATCCAATGAGCTGTATTGTGCCTTTGCACATACTCCCCACACACATATGCACACATGCACACCTGTGTGACTGACATACACGTTGAATCTAACAGCAAATCAGACACTATTTTCTCCTCTCTCCTTTCTCTGTGACCCTGTTCAACTTGCACCCTCTCTATTTTGACACCTGTTATGCACCATGGTGTTTTCTTGCTTACACCCTGGCTCCCTCGTTAGACTATGAACTACTAAATGTAAGGACCACCCTTATTCATCTTTATAGTCTCAGCCATACAATTCTCTGTATGGCATCTGGTACTTAAAAGGTACACAATAAAAATTTCTTGAGCTAAATGTTTGTTGAACCAAAGAATTATAGATTCCAGCTCATAACTTGTCCCTAAATAACTGAGACTTGACAGAATTAGGATAGTGATAATTTGCTAAGTTAGAAAGATGGCTTTTCATGGAAAAAATTCAGGTAGATATGAAGTTACAAAACAATTAAGAAGGAACAAGGGAATATAATGTTGCTTTTCATATGAACTCCTAAGTAAAAGGCTACTTTTTGAAAAGTGAAAATGTCTGCTCACTGAAATTTAACATTTAAAATATAGTTCTAAGTCTATTTTCTGGAGTCATATTGCTCAGGATCAAAAAGAACTACAAGATTATATTCTAAGCAGAAAATGAGGGCCTATGTCTTTTTTTTCTCTAGGGTTTAGGATAAATCAGATCCAACCCCAAAGCAACATGCATGCTGGTTCACTTTTTGTTTTCTCTTAACCTTAGATTTGATTTTCCTTTCTCCTTAGAAGGTTTACCACTGAAAAGTGACTATAAAGAGACAGCAAGAATAAAGATGTAGTTCTTCTTCCCTCTACTGGAAAACGTTAGAAAAAGAAGATCATAAATGGAAATACTGTACATTGATGAGGAAAATGAGTAGTTCCGGTGAACCCAAGACACAGGGCATGTCATGCCCACAACCACAGTGGGGAAGGCTCTGAAGGGAAAGCATAGACACATACTTTGCTGCCTTGCCCACCTTACGGGGTTGTTGTGATGGGCACTTAAAAGGAAAAAGGAGGGAAACGATATAAAGTGGTTCTGGTAACAAAACTATGCTAATGTGGCTAGATAGTCTGATAAATGGAAAAAATAGTACCAAAGTATCGAGAAATAAGCTATTTCTAACACTATTCATCTCATTCAAAGATATTAGGGATATTACCAAAGGAAGTGAGCCTCTAAATCCATAGTAAAGTATTTCTACAGGCATCTTAGGGGGCATTGCAATGTATGCATTTGTGATCTTAATTCTGTAAATTCTTAGGTCTTACTCTATATATTTGTATTGAGATATAAGAGAAATTTGTCAGGTCATTGAATCTGTTCAGATAGTGGCAATTTTAATATTTCTCTGAGGATCATGTTATTTACTCAAAGTTGGAAGTTATTTAGATACCTTCTGAAAACTTGGAAGGATTATTCCTCCTACTGAAAGTTTGACTGTGGAACATAGCATAAGTTGTTGGGAAGCACATGAGCTTTAGAGCAAGGTAGACTGGGGTCTGATTCTTGTTACTGTCACTTACTAGCTGGATACTTTATGTCGCTTACTAGCTGGGTGCTTTAAGGTGAATAAATTCATTTCTTGGAGATTCAAGTTTCTGCATTGTTGATACTTGTGGGTGAGATTATTAATGACTAAATGGGATACTATTGTGAAAAAGTCTACTTAGCCAAAATCTGATACATAGATACTCAATAAATTCTGGTTTTATTTTTACTATGATGTGCTTTGGTTAACACAATTACTTTTTTTTCCCCCAAATTTCCAACCTCTAGATTTTAGAAAAGGTACCCAAATTCTACTTCCATTTTTATGCTTATATTATCTGCTTTGTTATTTTCTTCCTTCCTATAAGTTTTTCAAATCAACTTCTGTACGTTGCTCATTAGTGATTTATTATTGACATACCAGGGTGTTCTAGGGTGTACATCAAGAGGTATCTCTATTTCTATATTGAGGGGCTTCTGAGTTTGCATGATGTTTATGGTTTCTTAGAACCCCATGGTATCCAGAGTTGATATAAGCTATTTTATAATTCGGTTTTCTCTTCTTTATGGATATGAGCATGCCATCATTTGAAACACGTTTAGAAATCTAGTCCTCCCTTAGTCTTCAAGGTGGAATTCTGAAACATCTCAGGTCTTTGGGTCCTCAAACTCACATTGGTGCTGGAGTGTACTAATTTTGTTACATTTGAGTATCTTTTGCAAACCCTGTTTTGGGAATGAACTCCAAACAAAGACAAGAAAATCCATAAAAACCAACTGATATGGTGCTGATGGGTGAGAGGACTTATAAGAACCCATTCAATGCGACTCTATTCTATATCCCCATTTCCTAGTAGTTGTGGGGACCACCTGAAGTTTCCCCAAACAAACTTCCTCTCTCTGATTTCTGGATGAGAGTCACTCTCCAGGCAATGGCTTTTTTCAGGTCTGCTTCCTTTTTACCTTGCCTTCTTGTTCTTTATGGGATTGGGACTCTGAATTCCCCAAGGCTTGAAAGATAGCCAAACATTATTTATTATTTTTGTAGCTTTGTAGGCATTCAAAAAATGTTTGGCTTCAAATTGGTTTCAATAAAATAGTTGGCTGCAGTTACAAATGAGCATTTTGGCTGGAATTCTGTTAAATACCAGTTTGAAGCTGAATTTTGGTAAAGCTGCCCTGAATACATCTATCTTTGTCAATGGATTTGTTTGTTTATTAAGTGCATACTTTCTGGATTTTTGTGGGAAGAGAAGGTCAGACAGAGGAGCATGAGGATTAGAAGTGATTACGAATAGAGAAAAGGATTCATGGAGAATGGTGTCTAGAGATAAGGCGTTACGAGAAGGGAGTCTGAGTCATACTGTGCATAAGTGGGTGTCCAGCCCAAAGCCAAAGCCAGAACTTCCATTGAGCTGAGCTTCCCATTGGCATGTTTTCCACATTCTGAATGGTGGAGACATTCTTGAATAGGTAGTCACAATTAATGACAGAGCAGAAGTGTAATTGATATAAAGAATGGTTCCCATAAAAAAAAAAAGGCTTTTTATACTTCTCTAGTTTAAGCTTCTAGAAAGCCTTAGATAGAAGCCAGCCCTAGTTTAAGAGACATAGTGTATCTTTCATAACTGAAGCAAAGCAGAGGAATAAGTAACCTCTTCAAGGAAAGCCATTAGCAGGTTGGGTAATGATGCTGACATGAGTAACTGGAGAGAAATAAATAAATTGATGTTATTAGAACATTCATTAAGGACTTCCTGTGTATAATTGTGTGTAACTCTAAAGAGTTGGTGTATGCCACCTTCCACTTCTTAAAAAAAGAAAAAAAAAATCTTGAAGGTCCTCTTTCTGGAGGCCAAAGACAGCAAGAACTAGCTTCGGTGACATGGGGCATTGATTATGACTCAACAGGCTTGTAGTCTTAGTGGCTGAATCAGCTTAAACCTACCTTCTTTTGTAGTAAAAGAAGGAGGGGCGTTTATTCTGGAAATTTTTAAGAGAGAGTGTCTAGAATTCCAGACCTGTGGAGATTCTTGAAACAGAGAAGAAACTTTAGTCCCTAAGTTTGTTACAGTTTTCTAAGGTGATACTTGGTTTGGGACCATAGGGGAGATGCTAAAGGCAATAAACACAAAGAGTATGAGATGATTAGGTCCTTGAAGACTGCAAAGCTTTAGGTCTCAAAGACAAAACGCTGGGCAAGGTGGTAACAGGGTTGACTTACCCATTATCTGCTCCTTAGAGGCAGGGGCTGGGTTTGAGAATTCTTCTGTAACTGGGTCCCAGTGGCTGCTTATTGAGGGGTTGAGTGCCATGCCACAATCTGGCAGGACACACATCCTGCAAGAAGGTGGTTATTTCAGAAGCAAACGCATCTCCATGGTCAATTTAATTGGCAAGTGACCAAGACAAGTGGTGTAACCCCTACAAAACTCAGTTTTCTTGGGGCGCCTGGGTAGCGCAGTCGTTAAGCATCTGCCTTCGGCTCAGGGCATGATCCCGGAGATCTGGGATCGAGCCCCACATCAGGCTCCTCCGTTGGGAGCCTGCTTCTTCCTCTCCCACTCCCCCTGCTTGTGTTTCCTCTCTCACTTTAAAAAAAAAAAAAAAAAAAAAAAAAGCTCAGTTTTCTCATTTTAAAATGGGATCCCAAATCTGTTTCGTACTATTATTAGAGGCTTAAATAAGACTATTTGTGTCAGGTGCCTAAGAATGCCTGATATAGAACACTTAACAAAATGGTAGCTGCTACTTTGTTATTCCTTCAACATTACAACAGTTTTCACAAGCTAAGAATTTGAGTTGACCCTACTGTCATAACAAACAAAAACATTCTTAGCTAATCATACTATTAGTAACAATATCAAAAGCTGCTATTTAATGAGTGATTACCATGTGCCTGTTTTACTTAGTATATGTAACTAAGTATTTTATGTAGATTATTTCATTTGATTTTGCCAGCAATCCTAGGAAGGATTCTTATAGAATCTAGGAAGGTTCTTATAGAAACTAAATTGAAAGTGGGAGAATGTCCAATAGCAGTACCTTTCAGTGGAGTTGCAAAGAAACATGGGATTCATTTTCTGGAAATCCAAGCTCCAGAGGTATAATGAAAAAGAGAGAGAGAGAGAGAGAGAGAGGAAGAGAGTAGGAGGCATAGTAATTCTTAATCCTATGAGCCCATCCCGAAGAGGAACCTGAGAAAGCCATCGAGCCAGAACCTATGGAAGGACATCTAAAGTGTTGTGGCAAGTGTGGCTGGAGAGTGTACTGTGAGGAAAAGATGAAGGAAAGAGTTTTTGCACTGTTTTTGAGATATTAAGAAAATATAGGGACCTATTAGGGAAGACAGAGGTCCGGTCAACAGAAGAAATTCCTTAAGGAAAAAAAAAGCGTAAAGGGAGCATATCTGATGAGAGAGAGGCCCTACAAACAATCTCTTGGATTGAGGTTGAAGAGCTAAAGTCCCCGAGGCAAGAAATGAGGGCTCTAGGAGAGGAAACATAAATACTCTCACGTGGAATCAGTTATTCTGGTTGTGAGCTTGCATGTGTTTGGGGAGGGGATGTCAGGACTCTTCATAAATACGTATTTCTAAGTTATTTTGTGAGGTAAATACTTATAGAAAAATGTACAAATCATAAGTGTACAGCTTGATGAATTATCACGAAGCGAACACACCCATGTAACCACCACCCAGGTCAAGAAAGAGAACATTACCATCTTTATAAATATTTACTACTCAGAGTTTTCACATGCTTAGTTTCTTAAATGAATGTGTCCTTCTAACATAGATATTTAAAGAGAAATGGGGACAGTTAGGATGTTTTATATATAAAGTGAGAAAAGAGAGCTTGTTCTAAAAACAAGCTGGGGAAAACACTTAAAATCCATAAAATCCCATAAGAGTGAGGTATTAAAATCTGAATAAAGTATAATTAAATTCTAAAATAAGGGATACTTTTGTGAATCCCCTCAAACCATTGGGGCAATGAAAATTAAGCTTCAGAGAGGAGTCCCCACTAGAAAAAGGAATACCCCATCTTCTTTGCCTAAAGCCTTCAAAAACATACAGCATTTGGCACTGTTCCAAGCACATGGTGCGCTCAGCAAATATTTGTCAATAATGATAATGGTGGTAAGTTACCTTTTTCATAAACTACATGGTGATCCCTGGTTTCCCTAAAGCAATCACCTGTGCAAAGGAGTATGCCTTTTAGTTCTTCTGAAGCTCTGGGGTGGAGCCTCAGGGGAAAAATAATCTATGAATTAGTGGTGATGTGTCTTACACACCAGTTGAAATGATTTTGCCCTTCACCTCCATCCTGTCCCACAATCAAACACAGCTCTGAGTTTTGCAGAGATGAGGAAGAGGACAGCAGGAAGGAAAAAAAATAAGAGGCAAGATGGTCAGGAGCAAGTATAGGAAGGAAAAAAAACCCAAGTTAAAACCACTCAGGAGAGGTCTCTTTGTACTTTCTTTTGCTTTAAAGAATTAATGTTACAACATGGCATAGTAATTAACCACACTTTTTATTAGATATCATTTTGCGCTACTTGTATTTTGGTAGGTAATCATTTGTGGTATGAAGGAAATTATCTATGGCAGCTACCACAGTGGGTGACCACTAAGACAGAAAATTAAAAGGCATTTATCAAATGGAAACATTATCTATTTTTTTACATATTGTAATATCCTTAATGGGCCCTTCAGTTGAAAATTTACAGAAGACAGAGTTGACAAGTGACATGGAAATTTGATGATGAGTAATGAATTGGTAACATTTACCTGTTTATGAGTGCAAATTCAAGCCTGGTCTTACAAAACCCCAAGATGATCCCTGCTGTGCTACAAATAGATCTTTCTTGATTTATAATGGGGTTACATCCCAATGAACTCACTGTAAGTTGAAAATGCTGTAAGTCAAAAATACATTTAATATACATCACTTACAGAAAATTGTAGCTCAACCTAGCCTGCTTTAAATGTGCTCAGAACATTTACATTAACCTACAATTGGGCAAAGTCATCTAACACAAAGCCTATTTTATAATGAAGTGTTGAATATATCCTGTAATCTGTTGAATACTGTACTGAAGTGAAAAGCAGAATGGTGGAGTGGATACAGATGGTTGTAAGTATTTCCGTTGTTTATCCTCGTTTATCCTATGCCACTGAATACGAGAGAGTATTATATCATGTATCCTTAACCTGGGAAAAGATCAAAATTCAAAGTATGTTTTTTACTGAATGTGTACCAATTTCACAGCACTCTAATGTTGAAAAATTGTTAAGTTGAACCACTGTAAATCAGGGACCATCTGTATTAATGATTGGTTTTGCCTTGTTTTTTAGGTTGCCAGCAGAAATTAGGAAAGGCACCTGTTTCATAATGAGTGAATTTGATGATTTGTCATGTCCTCAGGAATGGAAAGGCATGAGTTTAGTACTTACCCATTGGGGTTAAAGTATAAATAGATGGAGAATGCACATGAAACTTTCTTCTTTGGTGCCCACTCTAGCTGGCGGATTATAAGTTAGCAGCTTTGATTTCAAGTCAGCCAATAGGCTTATATGACAGATTGAATAATTCTTTAGGACACTTTTCTAAGAAGATAGACTGTTCAAGTAGTAACAAGGGTCGCATGGTGCAAAGAAAACTGAAGTCTAGTTTCAGGCTTATCACTAACCAGTTGTGTGACCTGGAGCCACTGAACCTCTAGGCCTTAAAATTGGGCAGTTAAGATGATGGGCTTTGGAGTCAAACAGATCTGGTTCCAGGCCCTTATTCAACCTCTAAGAGCTTCATTTTTCTCATCTGCAAAATGGCACATTCATAATTTGATTTCATACAAGGTTGTTATAAAGATTAAATGGGACGGTGCATGTGAAATGCCCAGCATACAATCAGAGCTCAATGAATAATAGAGTTGGAATCAGTAGTCACTCTTTTCCTTTCTGGATCTAAAATATTATGATTCTATGAATGATAGAGCTTATAAGGATTGGATCTGTTAGGATTGGATCTGTTAGGAATTTCCGGTGGCTGAAGAGGTGGTACGTTGTAGCCAAGCTCTACTTCTGAATAGGCTTTTGGGCACTAGTATATTTCAATTATACGTTTATTGAAAATCCTGACATTCCTTCAAAGCAAAACAGAGGAGATTTACTCCCCTGTCAAAAGAAGAAAGACCATGTGAACTTTGTCTGGCACAGCCCTTCAAGAGAGGCTGTTTGCTTTAAAGATGAGTGCCCTTGAAGTCACCAGAATGGGACAAAGGAACATGGCTGGGCCTGGGAGGGAAAGTGATCGAAGACAGAAGGCCAGAGTTTTGGGAGAGGCTGATGATGGGGGCAAATTAGTATTCCCAGCAACATCCTTTCTCTTGCAGTTTCCCCAGCTCTGGATGTAGTTTATGGTGGGGGGAAATAACAAGGGACCAGGCCATCCCCAAAGCTTGCCCAGTTCACCTCAAGCATGATAACAATGTCCTACATCTTTCCAGTTCTTTATCATTGGCAAGTGTTTCCCGGCCATGGGAAGTAAACAGAAGAAGAGGATACATTGTTTGAAAGATGAGGAAATTTAGATGCAGAGAGGCACAGATAGGGAGTCAAATATTCCAAATCCAGGTTTGCTGACCTATAGTTCCCTGTTTGTTCTCCATATTACTTTGTCTCAGATGTATAGTTGTGTACGTTCTTTTCATTCCGTTTATGTCTTTCTCAACTTCAGTTTCTTTGCTCACGAAATGGGACTGTTAGTAATACCTTCCTCTTCAAGTTTGTGTGAGGACTGAATTAGATAATGCGTATTGAGTGTTTCACGTTATTGCTATCGGACAGTTTTGGCTTTCCTACTGCCTGGGAGGATGCTCAATTCCTAGCATCGCTTTTTACTGTTTCCTCCAGTTAATCCCATGTTTTGAAATATTTTGTATGTCAAATTGCTTATATTTGTTAATACTTTTTATTATCAAAGACATTCAAGACTGCCAGTTGGGGTACCTGATCAGCAATTCCATCAATACTGAATTGATTTAATTCTAATAAGAGCAGAGAGAATCTTTTTATCCTCATCTAAGGAAATGTACTTCTTTCGGGGTGTTTGAAGTCTGAAACACCTTGCTGTTCTGCAGCACTCTCTTTGCAGATTCTGGACATAGCTGGGCTCTCACTTGTCAACGAATAAGCCAAACCTTATTATTATAATCTGAGTAAGTTGTCATTTTGTGTGTGATCTAATTCAATTTTTGAATGTTACAGTTTTTTCCATCACATCATGGGAAATTGGTGTGGTCCAGAAATAATAAAAATGAATTCATTATGAATGAAACTGAAGAAGAATTTTTAACACGCTACCAGAAGTTACTGATTAACAGGCACACCAACATTTCAGATACTATATTCTAATACATAAGCGCCAATTTGTATATTTTATTCATTGTCATTAAAGGCCAATTTAAGATTATAATTTTTAATTTTTTTTACCCTTCAGCTACGCAATTTTTATAATATCAGAGAGGAAAGGAAAATAATTTTTTTAGTATGCAGAAATTAGATCTTTTATAGCCAAACTTAACTGTTAAGAGGGGAAATTATTGATGTTATTGAAAAAGACAAATTCGTATAAACTCATCTCTTATTTTGAAAAGATATATTACATAGAGAACAAGTCTTGAGTCTTTCAGATATTATTGGGTCAGGCTAAAATAATTTCATTGTGAGAGCATTTTCCTTCTCTGTGTGCAGTCTAAGTGCATATTTTGTGCTCTTAGGAATAACTTTCCAAAGCTGTGTGAAGAATGTAGCAATAAAATCTAATAAGAATTATGGCTCATGACTTGAATGATGTCAGTACCCTTTTAATCCTCCCAAACATGAAAACGTTTTCTCCTCCTAAATAAGATTTCTTAACTCTTTATTTCTAAGGAAAATTGCAGAGCTCTACAATTCCATTGGCAAAGTAAGAGTTAAAGGAAGATGTTCCATTCCATTTTTAATACTTACACTTGTTATTAAAATAATTACTTTAGAAAAGAAATGTATCCTAGACAATAATATTTTTGTGAATACATATTCTTTTGTCGGGTTTTTTCATATATTACATAACATCAGAAGATCTCTGAGGTCAGTCTTCCAGCAATAATCTTTTGTTTTCTGTAAGCCAGTGGTTCTCAAACTTGAGTATGAATCAGAATCACCTGGAAGGCTTGTTAAAACACGTTATGACTGGGGCTCATTCTCAAAGTTTCTGACTCAGGAGGCCTGGGCTGGGCATGAAAATGTGCATTTCTAATAAGCTCCCAAGTGATGCTGATGCTGTGATTCTGGGGCGGGTCACACCTTGCTCTTAACAGCTTTAAGCCATTTAACCTTCTTATCTTATAAATTAATTCAATGGGATTCAACCATCATGAGACATGTACGCCCCCTTAGTTTAGAAGAAGCCAAAGTTCAGTAAGTTATCTATAGTTTGGTTATGTGGCCAGTACAGATTTATTTCAAGTCAAGGGTCTGCATCTGGAAAAGCATAGTTGATGAATGGTTTGATGCTTGAAGATGTCAGACTGTAGAATCTCTACGGGTAAGTGTGTGATTTCTTTAGTGACATCACATTTGCCTGCAGAGATTTTCCAGTCTGTCACTTTTGAAGTTGTACTTAAGATGGAAAAAACCTGTCTTCTTTCTACAGTGATCTTTCCAGGAAGGCTAGATTTTAAACCTAATTTATCCAAGATTAAAACTGAATGGGAAAACAGAGTTACGGTTGGGGTTCAGATAAGAGAGTAAACGAGAATGAATACTCTCTGATTCTGGCACACAGCTCCATGGAGAATGAAGGAAAATGGGAAAAGTCAACCTTCCCCAAACCACAACCAATCTCATTCGTAACAGTGTTTTTGCCACACTGAAATCTCTATGATCAATCCAAGTAAATATCCTCAAATTTCAAGCAATTTTATGTAATGGTTAGACTTCTCAATTGGGTTTCTCAGTCTTTCTTAATTTACACACAGGCCTAACTAGTCACAAGAGAGATGAGTGGAGTGAGGAGGTGTGCTTCTCACTTGTTCTCTTCTACTTAGAACGGCTGTCTTATAAATGACATTACCTGCTGCTAATTTTTAAAGTGCTGGAATAAAGCATAATTAGTAGTATTTACTTCAGAAGCTCAATAATCTGTGAATATTGTAATATCATTAAGTTTATAATGTTGGGGTTTTTGTTGTTGTTGTTGTTTTTGTTATTGCTCGTTTGTCAAGACATACTTTTTTCCCAGTTTTAGCTGTAAATTTATTTCAATGACTACAACAGGGACTTTGTGTATTTTGTTCCCTGCTGTATCCCAGCATAGAGAACAGTTCCTGGCACATAACAGGTACTTGGTAAACATTTATTTAATGAATGGACATTAATCTACATTGGTTTTTTTTGCAAATGCTTATTTACCATTAGAAAGGCAATACATATATATGTATATATATATATACACATCAAGCCACATTTTATTGATATCAGAGTGAACATATTTAACTTTACACACAAGACAAAAATGGAACATTTAAATATCAAAAATCTATCTTCATAATAAAGAATATTCCTATTATAAAATATATTATAATGGAGCTTTAAACTTTTTCCCTTATAGTCTACCAATGTTATATTATGCCTTTCTGGCATGTAGTTTTATTTTAGATGATGAGTTTTTAGTTCTGGATTATATCCAAATTTATGTAATGAATCACAAAATTAGGTTGGATTTTGTTTACACCGCACAACACAGTGTCCTGATTATCTGTTAATCTGCCATATACAGATCCTTTGACCTCAAGATGACTTTAAAAGCATCCTATCAATTGCATTCTGACTTTTCTAGATAAACCATAAATACAAACTTAACCTTAAATCTCTCATAAGTGTGCAGAGGATATAACAGGTGGCCCTGATCTGATTGTGAGTGGAGCTAAATAATGCGTTGAAGTAATTGGAGCTTAGAAAGATAGAAAACATCTGGTTTCAAAGGAGGACATTTCCATCCGTTTTACTGCTTTTTAAATAGAGAGCTACATCATTCTGGGTTCTGTAGAAAGAAAGGGCTAGTGTTAGGAACTCCATGATTCTCATTCTGTTCATCTAAGCTCCAAAGGGTGGGACTAGCATACTTGATTATGGAGGGAGGATAAGGCTTCTTATGCCATTTTTTTTTTTTTTTTGGTTTTTTGTTTGTTTGTTTGTTTGTTTTATATGTGTTTGCAGGCCTTGGTTAACAGTATCACTTGTTCTTTTGAAGGGAAGTTGAACTTATGAATGAAGGAATCATGGTTGCCATGTCCCTGCTTGTTGACATCTTGTTTATTTCTATGTTCCATGAGAAGGCATGGATGGAACAGATCTTTGGAAGAGCATCATCATTTTAACCCCATAACTAGGCTCTTTAGAGGCAGCCAGCCTATAACACAGGGCTCCCGTTAGTTTAAACACTTCACAGAGACACTCCTTTATAGATGCAAATATTTGACATATAAGCATTATCTGACATTAACATATTACAGATGAACTTAGAATACCACACCTACCAGAGATTAAAGGTCTGAAAAAATCAAGCAGTACAGTTACATTTTGAAAGATCAGGAGACCAAGATCTACCAAGTAGTTCTCAACTTTGACTGCATGTCAGCATCATCTTGGAATTTATGGAATAGACAGATTCCTGTGCCCCAACCAAGACCTCCTGAACATGAACTTCCCAGATGTGAATGTGAGAAGTCTCTATTAAAAAAAAAAAAAAGAACTTTATTTTTTAGAGAACTTTCGTGTTCACAGAAAAATTGACTAAAAAGTTCGGAGAGTTCCCATATGCTCCCATTCTTACCTACCCACAACCTTCCCCATTACGGACATCATGCACCGTAGTGATACATATATTCATTGCAATCAATGAACCTTCATTGACATATCATTATTGCTCAAAATCCATAGTTTAAATTAGGGTCATTCTTAGTGTTCTCGGGGTTTTGACAAATACATGATGACATGTATCTGCCATTGTAGCATCATACAGAATAGTTCCAGTGCCCTAAAAATTCTCTGTGCTCTACCTATTCATCCATCTGTCCCTCCAACCCCTGATCTTTTTACTGTCTCTATAGCTTTGTCTTTTCCAGAAAGTCATAAGGTTGGAATCATACAATATGTAGCTTTTTCAGATTGGCTTCTGTCACTTAGTAATGTGCATTTACATTTCCTGCATGTCTTCTCGTGGCTTGATAGCTCACTTCTTCACTGAATAATATCCCACTGTCTAGATGTCCCACAGTTTATTTATCCATTCATCTACTGAAGTACTTTGTGGGTGCTTCAAAGTTTTTGCAGTTATGAATAAAGCTGCTGTAAATATACATTTGCAGATTTTTATGTGAATGGAAGTTTTCTATTTATTTTGGTAAATACTAAGGAGTATGATTGCTGGATTATATGGTAGGAGTATATTTAGTTTTCCAAGGAAACTACCAAATTGTCTTCCAAAGTAGATGTACCATTTTGCATTCCTACTAGCAATGAGCAAGAGTTCCTGATGCTACACATCTTTGTCAGCATTTCGGGTTGTCAGTGTTTTGGATCCTGGCCATTCAATTAGGTATGTAGTAGTCTCTCATTCTATTTTAATCTGTAATTCCCTCATGACATATGATGTTGCACATCTCTTCTTATGTTTACTTGTCATCTGTATATCATCTTTGGTGAGGTGTCTGTTTAGGTCTTTTACCTCTTTTTTAGTTGAGTTGTTTTATTCCTGTTGAGTTTTAAGAATTCCTTGCATATTTTAGATATTGATCCTTTATCAGATATGTCTTCTGCAACTACTTTGTCCTAGTCCATAGCTTATCTGCTTATTCTCTTGACATTGTCTTTTGCAGAATGGAAGTTTTTAATTTTAATGAAGCCCAATTTATCAATTTTTTCTTTTGTGGATTATGCTTTTGGTTTTGTATCTCAAAATTCATCACCATACCCAAGGTCACTTAGATTTTCCCCTATGTTATCTTCTAGGACTTATACAGTTGTGCATTTTACATTTAGGTGTGTGATCCATTTTGAGTTAATTTTTGTGAAGTGTGTAAGGTCTATGTTTTTGTTGTTGTTTTTGATTGTGGATGTCTGGTTGTTCCAGCACCATTATTGGAAAAGACTATCTTTGCTCCATTGCATTGTCTTTGCTTCCTTGTCAAAGATTAGTTGATTATATTTATGTGGGTGTACTTCTGGACTCTCTATTCTGTTCCATTTTTCTATTTGTCTATTCTTTCAATAATACCAAATGATTTTGATTACTGTAGCTTTACAGTAAGTCTTTAAGTTGGGTAGTGTCAGTCCTCTAACTTTGTTCTTCTCCTTCAATATTGACTTGGCTCTTCTGGGTCTTTTGTCTCTTCAGATACTTTAGAATCTGTTGATATCCACAAAATAGTTTGCTGGGATTTTGATTGGGATTGTTTTGAATCTATAGAGCAAGTTGGGAAGAACTAATATCTTGACAATATTGAGTCTTTTTATCCATTACCATGGGATATCTCACCATTTATTTAGTTTCTTCTTGAAATATTTCATTAGAGCTTAGTAATTTTCCTCACGTAGATCTTGTACATCTTTTCCATTGATTTTTATCTAAATATTTCACTTTTTTGAGGTGCGAATGTAAATAGCAATGTGTTTTTAATTTCAAATTCCACTTGTTTATTGCTGATATATAGGAGAGCAACTGACTTTTGCATATTAACCTTATATCCTTCAACCTTGCTCTAATTATTTATCAGCTCTAGGAGCTATTTTGTCAATTCTTTTGGATTTTCTATATTTATAATCATGTCATATGCAAGCAAAGACAGTTTTATTTCTTCCTTCCCACTGTGTATACTTTCCCTTTTCTTTCTTCCTTCCTTCCTTCCTTCCTCCCTCCCTTCCTCCCTCTCTCTCTCTCTTTCTTTCTTTCTTTCTTGTCTTATTGCATTAGCTAGGACTTCTAATACAATGTTGAAAAGAGTGGTAAGAGGATATCCTTGTTGTGTTTCTGATATTAGCAGGAAAGTTTCAAGTTTTTCTCCATTAAGTATGAATTTGCTGTAGATTTTTAAAACAGAGTTGAGGAAATGCCTCTATTCCTAATTTGCTGAGATTTTTTTTTTTTTATCATGAATAGGTGTTAGATTTTTTTACATGCTTTTCTGTACCAATTAATATGATCATGTGATTTTCTTCTTTAGTCTGTTGACAAGAAGGATAACATTTATTGATTTTTTTGAATGTCGAACCAGTCTTGCATTCCTGGGATAAATCTCACTTGGTCATGGCATATAATTATTTTTATACATCGTTTATTTGATTTGCTAATATTTTCATGAAGATTTTTGCACCTATGTTCATAAGAGATATTAGTCTATTGTTTTATTTTCTTTAAAGTTTTTGTCTGATGTTGGTATTAGGTTAATGCTGGCCTCATGGAATGAATTAGAAAATATTCTATTTTTCTGGAAGAGATTGTAAAAAATTGGCATAATTTCTTCCTTGAATGTTTTGTAGAATTTACTATTGAAATTATCTAGGCCTGGTGCTTTCTGTTTGGAAGGTTATTAACTATTGATTCAATTTCTTTAACCAATAGAGATTATTCAGATTGTCTATTTCATCTTTTCTGAGTTTTGGAAGATTGCACCTTCTAAGGAGTTGGTCCATTTTATCTAGGTTATTAAATTTGTGGGCATAGAATAGTTCATAATGCTCCTTTATCCTTTTAGTGTTCACAGGATTTGTATTGATGCCCTCATTCATTTCTGTATTAGTAATTTGTATTTTCTCTTTTTATTCATTGGCCTAGCTAGGGACTTACTGATCTTATTGATCTTTTCAAAGAATCAGCTTTTATGTTTTTGCTTATTTTTCTCTATTGATTTCCTGTTTTCAATTTCTTTGATTTCTGCTGTAATTATTATTATTTTTCTTCTGATTACTTTAGATTTGTTTTTCTTTGTCTAGTTTCCTATGGTGGAAGCTCAGATGATTGATTTTAGAGCTCCCTTCTTTTCTAATATATGTATTCAATGCTATAAATTTCCCTCTAAGCACTGCTTTCACTGCATCCCACAAATAGTTGTGTTTTCATTTTATTTTATTTTTTTAAAAAGATTTTATTTAGGGGTGCCTGAGTGTCTCAGTCATTAAGTGTATGCCTTCGGCCCAGGGCATGATCCCAGGGTCCTGGGATCGAGCCCCGCATAGGGCTCCCTGCTCAGCTGGGAGCCTGCTTCTTCCTGTCCCACTCCCTCTGCTTGTGTTCCCTCTCTCCCTGGCTGTCTCTCTCTGTCACATAAATAAATAAAATCTTAAAAAAAAAAAGATTTTATTTATTTATTTCAGAGAGAGAGAGCACGAGCAGGGTGAGGGGCAGAAGGAGAAACAAACTCCCCGCTGAGCAGGGAATCCAATGTGGGCTCGATCCTGGAACTCCAGGATCATGACCTGAGCCGAAGGCAGTTGCTTAACCGACTGAGCCACCTAGGCACCCCATGTGTTTTCATTTTAATTTAGTTCAAAATATTTTAAATTTTCTCTTGAGATTTCTTCTCTGACTCATGTTTTACTAAGAAGTGTGTTGATTAATCTCCATGTATTTTGTGATTTTCCAGTTATCTTACTGTTACCGATGTCTACTTTAATTCCATTGTGGTCTAAAAGCACATATCTATTATTTTAAATTTGTTAAGCTGTATTTTATGGCCCACGACATGGTCTATATTGGTGAATGTTCCATGTGCTTGAGAAGAATGTGTAATTTGCTATTTTTTGGATGAAGTAGTCTATAGATGTCAATTATTTCCAGTTGATTGATGGTGGTGTTGAGTTCAACTATGTCCTTACTGATTTTCTGGCTGCTGGATCTGTCATTTCCGATAGAAGGGTGTTAATGTCTCCAACTAAAATAGTGGACTCATCTATTTCTCCTTGTAGTTCTATTGTTTTTTGCATCATATATTTTAATGCTCTTGTTAGGTGCTTACACCTTAAAGGACTATTGAGTCTTCTTGGAAATGAATGCCTTTTCCTTATATAATATCCGTCTTTATCTATGATCACTTTACTTGCTCCGAAGACTGCTGTGTCTGAAATTAACATAGCTACTCTCACTTTCTTTCTATTAGTGTTAGCATGGTATATTTTTCTCTATCCCTTTACATTTAATCTATATGTGTTTTTATATTTAAACTAGGTTTCTTGTAGACAATATACAGTTGGTTCTTATTTTTTGATACACTCTGACAGTCCCTTTTAATTAGTGTGAAAGACCATTCACATTTTAAATGATTATTGAGGTAGTTGGAGAAATGTTTACCATATTTGCTATAGTTTTTTATTTGTTGCCCTTGTTCTTTGTCCCTATTTTTGTCTTCCATACTTCTGCCTTTCATAGTTTTAATAGAGCATTTTATATGATTCCATTTTCTCTCCTTTCTTAGCATATCAATTATACTTCTTAAAAACTTTTCTTCATTATTTGCCTAGAATTTGCAATATATAACTAACCCAAGTCCACTTTCAAATAACAATATGCCGTTTCTCAGGTAGTGTAAGTACTTTATAATAATAAAATATTCCTAATTCCTCCCTACTATCCCTTGCATCATTGTTGTAATTCATTTTACTTATACATAAGCATCTATGTAGGTATAGATATATCACACATAAACACATAATTTAATATGTTGTTGCTATTATTATTTTGAACAACTGTTACCTGTTAGAGCAATTAAGAATAGGAAAAATAACAGCTTTTATTTTACCTTCACTTACCCATTTTCTATGCTCAGATCCAAGTTTCTGGCTCATATCAATTTCCTCTCTGAAAAATTTTAACATCTTTTGTAAGGCAGATTTTCTGGCAACAAATTTCCTCAATTTTTGTTTGTCTGATAAAATGTTATTTCTTTTTAACTTTTGAAAGATAATTTCACAAATTACAGAATTCTAGGTTGGTGGAGTTTTTTTTGTTTTTGTTTTTGTTTTGCCCTTTAAACAAATTCATTCCACTCCTCTTGCTTACATGATTTCTGAGGATAAAACTAATATAATTATTGCCCTTGTTTCTTTATAAGTAAGGTGATTTTTTCTTCTGAGCTTTTTTGAGATTTGTCATTGATTTTCTGAATTTTGAATATGATGTGCCTAGGTGTAGGTGTTTTTTGTTTTTGCTTTGTTTTGTTCTGGCATTTATCCTGCTTGGTGTTCTCTAAGCTTCCTGCATCTATGGCTTGATGTCTGATGAATTTGGGGAAATTCTCCATCATTATTGCCTCAAATATTGCTTTTGTTCCCATTTTTCTTCTATATTTGATATTCCCATTACACATATGTTAAACTTTTTGTAATTACCCCACAGATCTTAGATATTCTGTTCTTTTAAAAAATTTTTTATTGTTGTAGTCGATGTGCAATGTTATACTAGTTTCAGGTATACAAGACAGTGATTTGACAATTCTATATATTATGCAATGCTTGCCATGGTAAGTATGGTTACCATCTGTTGCTGTACAATATTAAAATATTATTGACTATATTACTTTTTGTTCCTGTGACTTAATTATAACTGGACATTTGTACTTTTTTTTTTTAGTTGTTTTTCTCTCTGCTTTTCCATTTTGAAAGTTTCTATTGTCATATCCTCAAACTCAGAGATTCATCTATTGTGTCCACTCTACCAACTAACTTAAAAAAGGCATTCTTCATTTCTGTTAGTGTTTTTTGAACTCCAGCATGTCTTCTAGATTCTTTATTAAAACTGTCAACTCTCTGCTTACAATAACCATGTATTCTTGCATGTTGTCTGCTTTTTCTGGTAAATCCCTTTTCATAGTTTTTAAAAAATTCCTGATCTGATAATTCCAACATTCTTACATTTCTGACTCTGGTGGTTCTTATGTTTGTTTAGTGTTGTCAAATTGTGTTTTGCCTTCTAGTATGCCTTGTCATTTTTTTTGTTGAAAGGTAGGCATAATGTACTGGGTAAAAGCAACTGTGGCAAACAGGCCTTTAACAGTATGGTGGTAAGGTGTTGGGGGAGGAGAAGCATTCTATAGTCCTATGATTAGGTCTCAGTTTTTTGATGAGCCTGTGCCCCTGGGCTGTGAACTTCAACAGTGCTTCTCAGGACCCCTATTCTCCCACCTTAGGTGGAACAGGATAGCTATAAGGAGCTAGAGTGGGTCTTATCCAGGTCTGATAAAACCCCAGTAGAGGTTAGGCTCTGGTAAAATAGTTTCACCTGAGGGCAGGCCTTATTAAGAAAAACAGAATGCTCTGGTGTATTTCAAAATGGTTCCTTTTCCCCTACCCCTATTGGAAGCACAAGGAGGTTTTTCTCCGATATAAACCATAAGGACCTGGTCGAGCAACTGGAGGTAAGTTTCAGAAAAGTTTGGGGGTCCTCTATGACTGAGTCCTACTGGAGTTTTTAATTCTCAGACTTGTCCACACTGAGCCTCCGACAATTCCTCAATAGCAGTTCAGTTTTTCCTACTGTGGTACTGGTTCCCCCACGTGGAGGTTTCTGCTGTAGTAAGTTGTGATTTTTCTGTATTCACCTGCCTCTCCAATTTGGGGGGGCATTGGTTTGTGCTACGAGCTCACTTCTCTGATAAATCTAAGAAGAGTTGTTGATTTTTTTCAGTTTGTTCAGCTTTTTATTGTTAGGATGGAGCAGTGACTTCTAAGCTCTGTGCATGCCAAATGGGAACGTGGAAGTCTAGAAATCTATTTTTCAGGTTGAGTCTGATAATTGGGTTTGGAGCTCATTGACTTTTAAACATTAAAAAAGCAATATGATCTTGTTTCAGAGAAAATCTTTGCGTTTATAAATTTATAAAACAACATAAAATATAAAATTGGTAAAAGTGGAGGCTGTTCTGTTTGGAGTGTGTGTGTTGGTGAGGCAGGGACCCATTGCTTTGTCCTCTCAGACCTTCATCTGGTGGCAGCCCCAAATGCCTTCGTTTAACATTCATAGGGCTTTCTGTAGCCTAGACTAAGCCAATGATCTCTGAAAGCTCTAGGAGGAGAGGGTTGCGTATGTGCACGAGTGTCCTACCAAGGCAAGGAAGGACGGCACCCAAAGGGGCACTGACTTCAGGTATCTGGCCTGTAATTGCCACTGGAAAGTGAAGGGGGCAGGAAGGTGACACAGTTGGAATCGAAGTTAGAAATCTATTTGCTGCGCAAAAAGACCTTTTTGCAATTTGCCCCCCTTTAAAGGTTCCTGCCGGTGCAGGGTATTATTTAGTTAACCCAGCCTAAGGGGATGTTTTAAAGGTGGAGGATTGCCCTGGTGATGAACAAATATGAGAAATAAACTTCCAGTGGGGCTGGGTTGCAGGCTGACTGTGATTTCCTGATGATCTATAACAATGGTTATTCACTAACAGCTGGCGCATGTCTCCCTCAGACAAAGCCACTGGGAAGCGCAGGCGCTCAGATTGGTGAACCAGAACCGTTTCCCTGGTAACCGTTAACTAGCACGTGTTTTATTGTTTCCAACTGCTTTTCCTGGGGTATTTGCAGGTGGTGGGAGATGCTTTCTTAAAGAGGGGTCATAACCTCATGAACTTTCAGATGTTGCAACAAATTGGGGAACAAAACATTTTTTTTTCTCTTTCAAATATATTAAGTAAATCTTATTACATAGCATTTTCGAGACAGATGCAGCCCAACAGTTTTTCTATTTTGCCATTTCCAGATGTTACCAATTTTAAAGTCAGAGTTCCTTTTTAGGATCAGGATCTATAGGAAGGCAATATTAGTGATGTGTATGGCAGCAGTCTACTATTTTGGCTTTTTGGGGGTGTGTTCTGATTCTATATTTTGCTATAAAGTGGGAAATCAACCATAAATCTGAGACTATATTTAGCCGGACTTCTAATGGTTCCTTTATTTTGCCTCTTCGTTAATTTCGCTCAATGTTTTTGCCTTTACTGGAAGTTTTCTTTTTTGCTTTTAATGCACCAGAAAATTTGTAATGTTGCTATAAAATACAAGACCAAATAGACTAAGACTTGGTCATGTTAGAATTTCCTTCTATATTTATTTGACATATTTTTGAAAGGATCAGTTAATTTCCAGATGGATAGCTCCCTCTTCTGTCTGGTTTCTAGAACTCGCATCTTCTGAAAGATGGAAGATGCACTATGTATCACAGAATTAGTCTCTTGGCTGAAGGTGAACATAGTTACTATCTGTTGAATGGCAAATTCGTGACTGGAATATGGAGGGTGTTTCCATTGTAATTATTTGGTTTAAAATAAAGTCATAAACCCTGTAAGCTGGCTGAAAGTAAATGAAAACATTCTTTTAAGTTAATATTGAACAGATATCCCTGAAAAAAAAATGCAGCCCTCATTGATCATTTGAACTCTATTTGAAATACCTGGACTTTGGTCAAATAAGCATTTGTCACCTGATTTGCAAAGAATCCAAACAATACCGCAACTCAAGTCTTCTCTCGAGCCTAATTTCCAAAGCCTTTTCTTGGAAATGTTCTTCAGGTTTTCAGACCTGCACCTATTTATAAATTACATCAGTGGAATCCAAATGGTCTCCTCCAGGACCTTAGAATGTTTAAAAGGGTTTTGTTTTGTTTTTTAAAGTACTTAAAAAATATCTTCGTTTCCTTGGGTCCAGTTTAATCACTATAAGCAAGAGTTAGGGTTATGCTCTGAAAATGAACACAGAAACACCTACAACCTAAACTCATAACCATAGAACCAAAAGAGCTAATAAACTATTTATGATGATGAGGGCATGTACATAGAATATTTTTTGGTAAAGATAAAATAAAGTGATAAATTTTGACTGTGGAGGAAAATGTAGATTCATTCAGTCTTAGCCTTCTCATTCCCTTCAGTGGCAGATTTTGGGGGCTTATATGATCTTAATCATGTAAATACATATATGAAATGAGCACTGTTCACAATTCTCTGCTTTGCTTTTGCTGGGGGCAGGCACACCTAAATGAGAGACCTCATTTCCCCACACACAGTCCTATTGGTATTGTGTCATTGTCATCTTAGTTTCATTCAAGGGGTATACAGGATGATTTGAGCATAGTGGAATGAGAATCAGCAAACTATTGATTATCGATATTGGAAGACTGAAGCATACATTTAAACATTTTAAATTACATCCTCATCTCTCAGATAACGCTCCAAGTCCTGAAGTACTACAGGGTAAATCTCATTTGGAATGAGGGATTGTTAGAAATGAGTACACCCAATTCAACCTCCTCTTCCCCAGCACTGAGCCCAGGGAGGGTAGCTGCCTTGCTGAGGGTCCTGCAATGAAGTGGTGACACAGATGGTTTTTCTGGTTCATAGCAGAGTCCTCTTTTGGCCAAACCACACCTTCTGCAGTGATCAGGGAGTTCTTTACTATTTGGCTGTGGCTCCACAAAGAGGACTGCTGTGATTTCTTCCCTCCTCCCAGTGCACATACTCTCCCCCTACCATTTCCCAGTTTTGCATCCCAATGACTTACTAGCTGAGTGACTTTGGACTAGTTAACCAACCTCTCTGTGCTTCAGTTTTCACTTCTATGAAATGAGGCTAATAATGGTACATGGTTCATAGAATAAATACCAGTGATAGACATGGCACTGTGCCAGCATATAGTAAGCACTTGATAAATATTGGCGATTTTTATTACTATATTTTTCTGCCATTCTTTATCCAGTGTGTTTTGTGGTCTTCATTTAGTCTGTAGCATGCAGTAATCACTTTCTAAAACAAACTGAAGATTGTACCACGATGTTCAATTATTTGAACAATAGTAAAGGTGGAAGCAACCCCAAGTGTCCATACGTGGAAGAATGGATTAATAAAAGGTAATATTTACATATACTGGAATACTGTTCAGCCTTAAAAAGGAAGGAAACTTTGACACATGCTGTAACATGGATGAACCTTGAGGATATTTTGTTAAGTGAAATAAGCCAGTCATAAAAAGGCAAATACTGTATGATTCCCCATATGATAGGTAGCTAGAGTAGTCAAATTAAAAAAGATAGAATGGTGGTTGGCAGAGGCTGGGGAGGAGGGCATAATGGGGAGTTGTTTAATGAGTACAGTTTCAGTTCTGCAAGATGAAAAGAGTTGTGGAGATTTATTGGGCAACAGTGGGAATGTAACACTGCTGAACTGTAGATTTAAAAAGGGTTCAGAAGGTATATGTTATGTTATATATATTTTACCACAATTTAAAACTTTAAAAAATAAACATGACTGAAGGGTTGAGTGCAATTACAGCATATTAGTTACATTAGTCAACCCTGCAGATTCTAACTTCTTGGTCCCAGAGTTCTGGGTCAGTGCTGTGGGTCAGGACTGAGAAGGTTTTGGGGGGTTAAATGTGTGATAGCAGGTCATATCTGTTTTAGTTCTGTTTTCTTCCTCTATGATTGCTGACTTCTTGCCAAGGATGGACTTAATTTCCAGGGCCTTATAGTTTATGGACTCGGATGAAATTACAGAAGCATACGGTCCCCCCCGCCACCCCAGACATAAAACCCCAGAGACTTTTCAAAAAAATGCAGACACATGAAAAGCAAACTTGATTGAGGAAGTTTACCATTAAAAAAAAAAAATGTCTTGGGAGGGTGGTACAGGCTGTTAGAAAGAAGCTTAGAAATCACCTTATTGAGCAAAGCAAGCCAAGAGAGAGAAAAAGAAGAAAATTTCATCTGGGTTTAGGATTTCTTTTCAAAATTCCTGTTTAATTATCATTGTTGTCTACAGAGATGATGAAAACATCATACAGTTCCAGAATAAAAAGCAAGCACAACTGGAAATGAGTTCATGCTAAATTGGCATTTGATCATTTCTTGTCATAATCTGATGTAAAAGTTGTATCCCTTTTATTTCGATTATTGAATTCCTTTTATTCAATTTTAATACCCTTTTAATTTCAATTCAGTAACCTTTACTGAATAGCTACTATACAGTGTCTCAGGAGACTTCTGGTTGGAGTTTAAAAAAAAGCTCAGACCTTTTTAAAAAAAAAAAATTGAAGTAACTGAATATACTGGAAATAACAAGTCATCCTTCCAGATAACATTTCCATTATGATCATGGGAATTATATAAACTAAATATTTGCAGAGGAAAATTTTTCAACTATATTGTAGCAAGACTGTCTTCTTTCAGACACGCTAGTAAGTCACCACACAAGTGGATGGGTCTGCTCAAGCCAGGTCAAAAAAGGGACAAGATGGGTACATTTACAGCTCATCAAAAAGAGCAATGAAAATGCTTAGTAACAGGACATCACTAAAGCATGTCCAGCTATGTCACTTTTGAAATGCCACATTTTAATTTTACTTTGTTATTATGGAACAACAATGGGAAGTTTTACTTTAAATGTTAAAAGTTGTACACTGACATACAATTATTAGCTTATTCAGGCACACTACCACAATCTTAATTTCAGCATCATCTTAATAAAAAGCCTGGGTTTATGAATCTACTAACTGGCCCTTATTGGAATCCGAAGAGGTCAGTAACAATCTGGAAATCACAAAATACGCATGAAGAAAAACATAAGACTTACCAAGAAAAACAGCTGTAACCGCATCAGACAAAAGGCCAGTTTGATGACATTATTCATTCTTTCAGCATCCACTACTTATTCCGACCATCTGAAGGCTCTAGACATAGGTGGGGGGGTGTGGTTTTAATATTAAGAGCTGTGAAAGGTGAGAAACGGACTTTGACAAACACATCTAAACACATCACTATTTCATAATAGAAACATTTTCCTTTTCTCAATATTTCTAGTTGAATAAGTACCCACCACTGCAAGGATCTGTAATAGAAACATTCTTCCCTTTTGAGAGAGCGAGACATTAAGTGCATTTTCAAAGGTTCACATTTAGCTTTTAACCAAAGGCGAACCTTTGGTGGCTTTCCAATCCTTTTCAAGTCAAGAAGCCTTAGAGAGAAACGGAAGTGAAAAAGATCAGATCTCGGCCTACCTCTTTCAGCCCTTGAGAATTCCTTTTCCAGGTAGTTTCTCAAATAGTGACGCTATATCGGAACCCTCAGTTCTTCTCCTTGGAAGTTATTAAATCAGCAGAGAGACGGACAATAATGGCACATGAAATCTAAGTTTTGTATAGGAAACGGACAGGCAGTCTACACTTTGTTATTCACTTGATAGACAGAGCCATTTTGACAGCCCTAACCTTGGAAACCACAGGTCCTGCTGAGCTCAGCAGGAGTCAAGCGCTGAGTACCATCTGTCAAAGCTTTATTTCCCTCTCCTTCTTATCCACGCCTTTACTACAAGATGCTGAAAAGAGCACTGAATGGAAAGTCTGCTACCTACAGTTAAACTTGCGTGCCTCGTAACGCTAATGTTGGGGTAAGAAATTCACTCTGCAGTCTACCAAATTTGGGTGAACTGAATTAGGTATGCTATGTCCTTTCTCAATGGTTATCCTCCAACGAAAGCGTGGGTTGAGAAACTGTTTAACTGCACTCCAAACAACACACGCTACAAAATTAGGAAATTTCACCTAGTTGTGGTTTTTGCCAACTCTGTGGCTGAAATCATGGATGGCTTGGAAAGTTCTCAGTTCTAAGGATTTGTGTGTTTTTTTTCCCTTAATGTAGTTTAATTAAACCTGTATAACACAACAAATTTGCTTCTTTCCCCAAAATAGAGACGTTAGTGAGCTAACCTTTTGCTTCATAAATAAAATCTCAGAACACATAAATAAAATCTCCCCCTCTGTGTAGCATAATCAACTCTAAAAAATTAACAAGCTAATCATAATAAAAGCAATTAAATCATGCTGCACTTGTATAGAAGACAATGTATCAATTGATAATAAAGGAGTCAGAAATGGCATTGCTTTTAAGTGCTACCAAAATGCTACATGATTTTTGAAGTACAAATTTATTTTATATTAAAAATTTTGTATATTTAATGAGTAATTTTAGGTGTCTATTTGAAATCTTTAAATTTAGAATACCATTTCTAGCATACACAGTTCATTCAGAAATTTAGGAAATTTCCATAAACACAGAATCATAAAATAGAAGTTTTGAATTTAAAAGTTGAAGAAAGTGAGGTCATTTTTAGTAGAATTATTCCAAATTGAATTTTTCAGTTAAATTTGGTGCTTAATTCTGACTTATTCTTTATCTAGTCTTTCTTCCCATTTTCCTAAATGCTAAAAAAAATTTAAGAGCCGTGTTATGATAATAATACTATATACACTATATGTACTAGATTTGCTATATTTAGTAAGTATATTCATTGTTTAGTGGATAATTACATTGTTAAGACATTGTAAAATAAGTATTTTAATTAATTGATTATATTTACACAAGGATGTACTTTTTACATTTTATATTTTACTGAAGATGCCATAGGTATGTTGTGCAGAGATTTGAGAGATCTTACATAGAAATGCTTTAAATGCTTTATGTAAAATATTTTTAATAAATTTCACACCCAGAGGGTGATTTTTTAATTTAAAGTGACCAAGAAATGATTTACTTTGCAATGTCAAAACTAGTTAATAACAAATTGTTTCTAATTATTACCAGATTGAATTTTTGTGCATCAGTTTTGCAAGACACTAAGCTGTACATGCTTTTGTGAATATATGCAGAAATGCATTTGAACAAAGTCTGAATAGGTAATACTTGAGTTGGGACTTGGCCCCTTTTCTGAGCTTCCCTCACCTGCCCTTCCTCCTTGAAAGGGCTGGTCTCATTCAGAGGTTGGGAAGCTGACTTTGCAGGCAGACAGGGTCCCTGCTCTGTAAATACCTCTTCCACCAGCGTGTTAATGTCTGAAATCCCTTCTCCTGGGGGCAGGAAACAACTTTTACCACACTGAGAGAGAAAATTCAAAGGCAAATACCCCCAGGGGAAGACAGCACGTGGATTTAAATTAATCTTGCTGACAGTTATTCTGAGAGCGAAAAGAAGCAGAGCAGAGCCAGAGGGGAGGCCCTCCAGATGGAGAAGAGGTGAAGGCAGGAGAGGCATAGTGGGGCTTCTTCAGGGTTTCACGTAAGGAGGGCCACTTCAAGTGTCCACGGAGTCGCCTTGCTTGGCATCACGCATGTGAGGTTTTCTTGAGTCTCACTGTTACGTTAATTGTCATAGTATCAGAATCTGAGCCTTCAAGGGATGTTAAGGATCGTTTAGTGAAACTCTACATTTATGGAGATGAGGAAATTGAGACAGAGACAGCCCTACCCTATAGTTTATCCAAACCTTGGTTAAAAAGCTGTTTCAACGTGATTTGACTGTATTTAAATCCTTCCAGAGAATTTAACTTAATAATTTGCTTTCCACACTGTCAGTAACAATTATACCCTGTATTTTATATTTTATGTATATATTTATACTGTAGCTGTTTCTAAAAAGGGTGGAGGCAGGTCCTTCTGTGTACACTGTACTTTGGAGTTTATGAAGTGCTTTTTTCATTGACTTTTTTACTTTCTTAGTTGATCTGGCATAATAGGTTTTCTTTTTCCCTTTTTTTTTTTTTTTTGGTGGGAAAGCAGACTCTAAATGTCAGGTTTGTTCTTTCTGTAGTCCAGGTCTACTGGGTTTGTTTGAGCCTGTGCTAACTGCACAGTTCCATGGCAATCTTGAGGAGTCAGATTGATATTCGTTCAGCAAAGATTTATCAAAGACCTGCCATGTGCTAAGAGTTGGAGATACGAAGGAAAGCCTCTGCATTCAGAGAGGCTACATTATAGCAGGTAGTGTGGCAATGACGGGACATACAGAAACATGAACTAGACTCAGGCAAATATAAAATTACCACTGCAGTAAGTAGCATGAGGGAAAGAGACACGAAGGGGTGAGTGGGTGCCACAGGGTGAGCTTTTCCTGTGGGACAGGTCTGCAAGCCTCCCTGAGGAAGTGGTGGTGGAGCTGAGGCACCTCGGGGAAGGGCAAAAAGGAGAGAGATACCCAGGCAGAGAGTGCACGAGCCACCTGCGAGAAAGCTGGTGTGAGGGAAGCTTGGAACGCGAAGTGGAGAGAGACAGGGAGGGCCAGACCCCACAGAATTGTGTGGACTGTGCTAGGGATGATGTGGTTCTATCCTAGGGGCAACTGAAAGCAAATGGTTTGAAGAAGAAGTGTGGTGACCTGAGGAGATTGGGGTTTTGAGATGGCCGCTATGGCAGCAACGTGGGAAAGTCTGGGCAAGGGCGGAGCCATGGCTGGGAGGGGCTGACTTGCTTGTTGGACGAGCAGTACCAACCACATGTCCCCACTGCACAGATGGGGAAGCTGAGGCCCAAGAAATGACACAATGAAGCTCTGAGCCCATGTCTCCTGATTTCTAGGACAGATATTACTGGCAGCTTTATCCCACCTTAAAATGTAACACAGATTTCTGCTGTTTAGTGTTTGTGTACTGAAAATGATACTGCCTCAGGGATGTTTGAGGATGCCACCTGAATCCACACCCTTCTAGAGACAGGCAGTCTAGTGTGGTGACAGTGTGTAAGGGTCACCACAATCAGGGAGCTGTTTCTGCCCCCATTGTGACAAGAAAATGGAGAGTTCCCCCCCCAACTCCCACCCAGTATAGTTTCTATCTCTCTGTGGCCTTTTTTATAGAACCGTATAGGTTAACAAGACAATATGTTCATTCTCATAAGAAAACTGCAAGGTACATAGCTTGTATGTGCACTGGAGTTTGAAAGAGGCTGAGCACTGTGTGTTCTGGTTTCCTCATCCATAAAGTGGGGTTGATAATATTACTGTTCTCAGAGGACTGAATGAGCCACGCTGATGAAGCTTTCAGCACAGCACCAAGCACAGATGGAGCATTTGGTCATTGTTTATTCTTGTTATCATTCGTGGAGTTCAGGGCCAGATTTAAGGATAACTTGTAATAACTGTATTAGGTCTCATCATTACTACATTTGTTTTCATTTTCTCTTAGTAATACTTATTTTAAAGAAATAAAAGTAATTGAGTAAATACTGAAAGTTTAGAAAACAGTCACTTATATCCTGCTTATCCTGATAAAACATGATAGGTTTCACGAATGTGTTCCATTGTTTTCTAGAAGTGTAATTGTCTTGACATAGTATTATGTCAAGAATTATAACGTGCCACAGTTGTATAATCTGCTTTTCCTCCTCACATTATACCAGAATTTTTCATGCTGCTGCCAAGTCTTGGTGAATATCATGTTAAATGAGCAAATGTTCCATAATTTAATTAGCCATATCCTGAACAGAGAGTATTTTGGTTGCTTTCAGGTTTTTTTTCTATTATAAATAATACTGTAATGATCATTTTAGTACATGTAACATTTTCTTCTTTGAGAATATTTTCTTAGGATATGTTTTCAGAAATTAAATGACAAATTAGAACTTGAATATTTTTGTAATATTTGCTACTTACTACTAAATCATGGCCCTACTCTTTTATTTTTAGTTTAATAACTTTATTTTATAAATGTCCTTTCTTTTGTTTGGCTTCCAACCTATTTTTTAAAGAAGTGGTTCATTCAAAGTCATGAGGGTGAATAATGGTAGAAACCGTACTTGAAGTCTTCTTTCCATTATACCTATGATGCCAATAGGAAAAAAATTCTCATGACCCAGATGTGAAAGAGCCATTTCTTAGGACTAGCTGAAGCAGCAGAAAGGGCAAAAATCTAAGATTTGGGAATTTTGAGTTCTGCTACCACCAGTCATCTACTGTTTGACTTTGGTCTTCTCAACTATAACATAGATTCATTGATTTTTGCCCATAAATGCTGGGAAGGCTGAGGCTTACATGATGCACTGGAGTGCTCTTGGAGCCGCGTAAATCACTGCATTGGTATAGGGCAGATATTGCTCTCTGAATCCTGAGCCTTGAGTTGCTCTAAGAAGCCGTAGTATAGTGGTGCTTAGGCTTGGATCTGTACAAGAATCATTTGGGGGGGCGCCTGGGTGGCACAGCGGTTAAAGCGTCTGCCTTCGGCTCAGGGCGTGATCCCGGCGTTATGGGATTGAGCCCCGCATCAGGCTCCTCTGCTATGAGCCTGTTTCTTCCTCTCCCACTCCCCCTGCTTGTGTTCCCTCTCTCGCTGGCTGTCTCTATCTCTGTCAAATAAATAAATAAAATCTTTAAAAAAAAAAAAAAAAAGAAAAAGAAAGTACTTCCTCAACCTCTCTTTTAAAAAAAAAAAAAAGAATCATTTGAGGATCTGGTTAAATGCAGTTTCAGAAGGTCTAAGTTAGGGCTGAGATTTTACTTTTTTTTTTTTTTTTTTTTTTTAGGTAGGCTTCACCCCCCACCCCCCAGTCTGGAGCCCAGCAAGGAACTTGAACTCAGACCTGAGATCAAGACCTGAGTTGATATCAAGAGTCAGATGCTTAACCGACTGAGCCACCCAGGTGCCCCTAAGATTTTCCATTTCTAACAAACTCCCAGGCAATGTCTCATGCTGTCTCTGCTGGTCCATGGACCACACTTTAAGAAGCTGGCTGAAACAGCCACTCTGAGTGGTTGTTCACTCACACAGGTAACTATGCCCACGTGCAGAGCACCCTGCCCACAGAGCAATATTAGTAAGAGGAAAAGAATAAGAGTTAATAGTAGTTGGCCAGATGCCCCTGAAGTGAGGTCTAACATGCTGGAGTGTGCGGTGTGTGAATATTGCTGACCTGTTTGTGGAGGAAGCATTCTCTGATCTGTTTCCTCTTGAATGCGGGAGACCTCCTGAACCTAGGAATGTCCCTTTTCCTGAGATGTCATAGGAAGTGGAAAGCAGTAACCTGGAATAATGGAGTAATATGGAAAGGTCCTAGCTTTTATTATTATTTCCCTTATCTGAGCACCAACCTAAGAATGAATTTTTCCATCCTTGTTTCATACTGTTGGCGAGCCCACCAAAGTCCCCTTAAAAGCTGACGGAGAAAATTTGCCAGCAGCAACTTAGAAGCCATAATGCATTGTTACAAATCTCTCCAGACATCTGCTGCATGAAAAGAAGCAAGATCTTGCAATGGCAGAGGGCAAGAGGGCATCTCCAAAGTGGGACGTCCCAAGGCTGCTCTGAGGACGCCCTTTCTCCGCAAGCAGGCTGCCCTGGGAGGCTCCAGCACCTGTTCTTACACGTTCCTGCTGGCTTCTGTTGTTTGCAGTTGCTGTCAAAAGCATCCCAGGAGAGGGCTGGGAGGAGCCTTGTCAGGGAACAAGAAAAGCCTGGAGTGTGGCAGTTGGCCTCACAAATGCGAGGATGTTCACAGTCCCAGTAGGGACTCTCATTTCCCTTTTCACATCACCACATGCCTCTTGTCAAAGGGAAATCCTTTGAGTTTAGGTACTGTGGCAGAGAACATTTCTTTGAAACTCAGGTGATATTGATAGCCTAGTTTCCATTTTTCTAAACCTGAGACGCCAGGGGCAGGACCTGGAGGTACACAGCCTTCGGCCTTGTGGAGTTACTGCCCAAGAGCGGCTGGCACCTTTTCAAGAAGGAAGAAAATATTCCAAGGTTGGAGCACAAGAAAAGTAGCCCACCTGCAAATTTGACTTGAGCCTTGAAAAATTAACGTAACTTTTGAGGAAACATTCAGAGGGAGGATATAATAAGTGTAATTTTATTTTGAATTTTTTCCCTGAAGACCTCCTTGGGAGGACCGCACAGTTCCTTCACTCTGATAGTGCAGGTGGCTCTGTCCTTGAATGTCATTGTAAGTTTGCATTCTAGGACATGTGAACAGTTTTTGATATAATGGAGATACACTTTGGCCATTTTTTTGTATTTATCTTATCGTAAGCAGTAGGGAAGTTGGATTCTTGGTCTCAAATTACAGGTTTTTCTTCTTGTTCCTTGATTAGCAGAATCTCAGTTTAAAATTTAAAGTACAGAAAATAGAACAACTTTTAAGGGGATTCTTAGCCAGCAGGTTTTATACAATTAAAAATTAACTCCATAAAAGATACATTTTGGCTAAAAGATAGTGTTTACAGCTTGAAAACGCTGCCTTTCCTTTGCATGAACATCTCTCATCCTCGGACAAAATGAAGTTACAATCTATATTTCAGAATACAACTTATTTATCAAAAAACATAATCCCCATCAGGGTCCTGAATTTTCTTTACTCAAAATATTAACATGATTGTCTTAGTTAAGTTTTGATTGTAATAGAAGTTGTTTGAGCTATGCAGGTTTTTGGAACCTTTAAAAATCTAAATATCGGGAAACTAGTAATGCAAGCTTATTCACTTTATTTAATGGAATACAATTTACATTTAGGAACTATATTCAGAGTAAATCTGCTTTAAGCAAGAAGCAAAAGCTCTGTCTTTGAAATGTTCTTCTCTTTTGTCCAAGTATAATTGTTGGGTTTTGGTTAAACTGATACGTATTAATTCCTTTGGTCCACTTGAGGTTTTATATACATTTTAAAATAGAATAATCTAGAGTGCCTGGGTGGCTCAGTCTGTTAAGTGTCTGCTTTCAGCTCAGGTCATGATCCCAGGGTCCTGGGATCAAATCCCGCATGGGGTGGGGGTACAGGCTCCCGGGAGCTCAGAGGGGAGCGTACTTCTCCCTCTGCCTGCCGCTCCCCTGGCTTGTGTGTGCTCTCTCTCTGATAAATAAATAAATAAATAAATAAATAAATAAATAAATAAATAAATAAAATCTTCTAAAAAGTAAATAAAGTAGAATAATCTATAGGTCACTATTTTGTTAGAAAACTATGAAATGTTGTCTTTTACGTTAAAATCAGGTCATGTAGCTATTAAAGAAATCGCTGTTGTTTTCCTTTAGGGTTTTAAAATTCGTTATTATTAGAATGGTGATATTTTGATGTAGATTATAAATACATGATTTTAGGATGGTTATCAATTGCTCATGCATGTAATATGAATTTAAAAAGTGTTTTTGAAACTGGTATCATTCATGAATAAGGAAATCAGATTTTCAAAATGGCCGGTTTTAGCTGTTGTAGAATCTTGCAGAAGTCAATGTAAAAGATCCATATAATGCAAAGTTCAGAAGAAGAAAATCTGGTTGCCTTCCTCACAAGAAACAGTTGAAATACTTAAGATTTAAACTGTCAGCCTAAAGGCATATGCATTTTCACTCTTCTACAGATAACAGGAATGTCTTCTGCCAGAGGCGATTCTAGCAAGTACTTTGCAAGGCCTCTTCCAGAGGACGGTTGCCCTGTTTCAGCTCCCCCTCACCATCCTTTGGGGGTGGGAGTCATGGCTAAAAGCTTGGTTCTCACCTGACAGCAAATGGGGGAACTCTCCAAACGTGGGGTAATCTGATCCCTTATCGAAGGAGATGTGGAATACTTTCAACTCTTGCCTGTTCTCATGAAGAGGGCATAAACTGCAAGTCTTTCTTTCAAACTTTCAAAGCTCCTCTTGCTCCTTATAAAAGTCAACAGTGGGATATTGACTCAAAACGGGCCTCATCATTTCGGGGAAGGGACTAGGGCTGTTGGATTTTGAAGCATCTGCATCTACTATCCTTTCGTCCAGAGGTGGGAGCACCAGAAAGACTTCTGGGTGGAAGCCTGACTGATTCTGGAGGAGAGGTGCCTTCAGATGCGAAAGCCCCAGTGAAGGGATGTCTTGTCTATATGGGCAGCCATACGACCTTCACATTTTTAGATTGTTTTGGAGGAGCTCTGAAAAGAAAGAAATTTTTCATTGTAGGAAAAAGTGCCTATACCCTAGTGTGAACTATTTAAACCAAATTTAGTTTTTTGGTGAAAGTAAAAATAATTTTGGCATTGTACTGCCTAAACTTGTATATTTTTGAAATGCTTTGAAAGCACACATACTCGTTTGTAAGCTCATGTGGTAAGAGATTTAGAGAAACCTTTCAATATGTTCTGTCAGGGTAAAATCTGTTTCATGGCATTTATTCAGCCTATAGAATAGATTCTTCCCACACAGTATCCTTCCTGGCAATGTGTATGTTGTCATTTATCTGAATATGCTTTGTGGGGTTAAGCACTTCTGGTATATTTTTCATGCCAGACAACCTAAGGAAGCAACAGAGGCATGGCATGATTAAGCGTATAGGTCACAAGATAAATTTACACGGAGAGCCAAGTTTCCAGCTTTAAGCAAATGACTTATCTGTAATGTGATGCAAGTACAATGACTGACCTTTCAAATGTTTGTTGGGCTTCAAGTGTCCGGAACAATCGATATGTACATTATTGTTTATATTTTATGTTCCCGATCCCATTAATGTATGCCTACGGAGTGCCGGGACACCATTAGTTTCTGATACTTCTGAAGCTACTGGGTGGCATTCATCAAACAGAAAGGCAGCACTTATTGACTTGTGACAGTTTTTGAATTTCTCGAGCTCAATGTTTCATGAGCTGCTTATCTAGTTTTGGTAAGCAAGGCTTTTATTGCTCTGAAGCCTCCTCAATTAAATAGTAATGAACCAATTTGTTTAAGGAGAATCTTTAACTTGCAGACTCATTAATTTCTCCATTTGAGTGTCAGAAGATGTGTTCTTGGGCAGGGGAGAACAGAGAAGCTTGGTGCAAGGATCGCTGGGTGGGGGAGCTGGGAGTGTGGGACAGTCTCTTGGACAGGTCTCTTAATGTCCCTGAGCCTCTGGTTCCCCAATTGCGAAGAGGGTTAGGGGGTCCAGATAATCACTAAGGTCCCTTCCAGGTAATGGACGTTTAACAGGTAATGGAATATCAGTATGCAGATATGTGAGTAGCAGTGCAGCCTTACCAGTAAGTGCAAAACTGAGATGTTTGCAAAGCTGAGATCCTTCAACCACCCTGCGTCCCCTTTGAATAAGGAAATAAGGGAAAGCTGCATTCCTTCTTATTTGCCTGGAACCTAATAGACTCATTGTGGGTGTCTGGGAGACAGGTATTTGTGAAGTAAATATGCCTATAACAAAATATGTATAAACATATGGAAATAAATACAAAAATGTATATTTAAATATAAATATACATAAAAACAAATGTAAATAATACCTCACAAATAGATATTTGCAATTAAATGTATATAATTATACATAGGCCTATAATTATATATATGTAAATATATATATATGATATAAAGGCCCCTCTTTTTTTTCCTACTTCGTTTTCTCTCGTTCTACATACCTTATCTTCACCCCACCCCAAAAATGCTCAAAGTGAAAAGTACCACCTGTTATTGAAGCAGAACAGGAACTCTTATTCATTGAGGAGATAGAGGATAGGTACACACTTCTGTATTAATTAACTCTCTCTTTCTAGTGTTTTATTATTGGAGAGTCTAATGACTTAGAATTAACCATCCACGGTCCAATTAAAAAAATCACGAATTGATGAATTGGTTTCTAAATTCTCTGTGTTATCGACAAGTTGCTGCATCACTGAAGCTATAAGACATGTCATCCATTATTAACTTTGATAGAATTAAAAAAGATAAATTAGATCTTTTAGGTAGAAATGAGTTCTCACAAAGGCTTCCCTTCTAAGTGGACACGGTCTCAATTTTCTCTGAATTTCATCCCACTTATTTGTTTGAGTTTATTCTGGTTTCACTTAGATTGTATTGATTGTTTAGTAAACATTAACTGATGATAGAGCCTTCCTAATATGAACAGATAATAGATAATCAGTGTGTAATGCAGTTTAAGTGATAAAATACTTTTGCCAGGAACATAAAACCTGCCATGAGGACTGGAAATGCCTTATTTAAAAAATTAAAATTTACAATGAACATTTTAGAAAGTAAACCTATCTCTTCAGTGTACAAAATGTGAAATTTACTTTTAAGACAACAATCCTAGATAGGAACATATACATAAAACATGCTATTTCTAAGGCACATTTAAAGTATAACCATATACCTATAGGAATAAACTAATATCCTTTGAGCTCTTACAGTTTGTGTTAGGACAAAGGTAAAAGGCAATAATAATAAATTCAAACTAACATTTGAAATTTGAGCTCAATAGTTGATTTATTACAGAGGGAAGATGTTCTTACCTTGGCTTTTGCAAAAGTCCTTATTCTTACTATTATTTACTTCTCCAACCTAAAACGGTCTTTTGTTTCATAGCCAGAATCTTATTTTACTAACATTGCCTATTAACAGCTCCAGTATCTGCTGCAACACAGATGTGTTGGGGAAAAAAATGACTTAGGCAAGTTTTTAATACCTCAAATTGGACCCGCCCTTTATCCCACAATCCCTTTTGGTGTCTCATTATTGATTAGACATATGCTGCTTTTTGAAGCCTGGGAATTACCAGGGCAGTGTTTTATTTGACTGTTTATCTCTTTAGCAAAATTGTTGCCATCTCTGACCTTTCAAAAATGTTTATGACAAGGTGTTTGCTGTTAATTGCACACAGGAAGAAGTGAAAAGCCTCCCAGTTAGATCTTGTATTTACCAGAAGATAAGATTTTTCTTGCAAAATCAGCCTTAGAGGAGGCGGATTTGGGTTGTCATTTTTACTTTTACATAGCAATATTGCTTGAGAAAATTACTATTTTCTAATTAGCAGACCTATTAACAGGATAAGTAAAGATATGGCTTTATATAGAGTATGCAATAGCTCTACGGGCCAGAGCTGTTTTCATACCTAGTGAAAATGCAGGAATAGAAGTATAAAATCATAGGCTGGAAAGGACCTTAAAGATCATCTATTTAAATCCATTTTATTTTGCAGATTGCTAAACAAATGTAGAGAAGTTAAGGCACTTGTCTTCTGTCCCATAACCAGTAAGGACCACTTCAAAGTGTATTGACCCCCAACCTAGTGTTTTATTACTGTCTGTAAGATGCAGAGCTCTACATAGATGCGGGTAATTGCTCTGCTTTGGTTGCCTTCCTGGAGACAACAGATTGCTAAAAGTCCATATGGACGGGCCAATTTTGTTTTTTTTTTAACTTACAAAATGGGGAGGCATTCTATATTCTTATAAAGCCCTACCTGATTTGGTCCTGCTCACCACTTTGCCTTCATTTCTTGCCCCTCTCCCCATCGTGCACGATGTCCCACCATACTGCCCTTTCTTCTGTTCCCAGGACCCTCTCATGTTCTTTCCCACCTTGGTTTTTTTTTTCTTCAGTCTGGAACGATCTTCCCCCAAATCTTTCCTCAGCTGGTTTCTAATCATCATTTAGGTTTCAGCTCAAATGCCACTTCTCCAGATAGGCCTTTCTTTACCACCCATTGTAAGTATGATGAAAATAGTAATAGAAGTAGTGAAGCAGCAGCTGATACTGAGCTCTTAATTAATGCCCACTCCATTGTCATATGCACTTGCTGAAAAGTGTTTATTAACTCATTTAACCCTCAGAACAGCCCTATGCGGTATGCTTATTTGGTAGTTGAAATGATCCTGTTCATTTTTTTGCTCCCTTATTATCTTTCTTCCCCGCCACCCCAATAGACTCAGTTCCATGAGAACTGGGACCTTAGCTCTCTCGTTGTCTGCTGTTTTCACCAGGTCTAGGTTAATGCCTGGATCTAGTGATTGCTCAGTAAATACTGCATGAACGAATGAATGAATTTGTGGAAGGGCAGCTGGACAGTGAGAATGGAAGAGGCTGGGGGTTGACTCCCTAGTGAATGTGTGTGAGGAGGATTCTCTAGGAGCAGAAGCCAGACTGATGAGAGTAGGAGTAAGTGAGTGGACACGTCAAGAATAGGCTCAGTTTTCAAGAAGCTTGGCAGTAAGGGGAGTGCGATGCTAAATGGCAGTAGTGGTTTCATGCTTTTGTCAGAAAATAGGAGCCTTCCACCCTTGCAACTGAAGAATGCCCCCTCACTGCTCTTTAATGATACACGGAGACCTGTCTCTGTCTCATTTCCCCGACAAAATGACCTGCTGAAAAACTGAAATAATGGTTTGACCACAGAGCTACTGTCCATCTTCATCCACTTCACCACGAGGGCCCTCGTGGGCACTCCTTTCCCAGGATCATCCTTGGGGCAGCAGACCTTCCCTCGTCTCTGTGCGGTCGGGAAGTCTAGAAGACACACGCAACGTGCCTTTGAATCCCAGCAAACACATCATTCCTCCTTTTCTACACACTCTAAAGTTGCCAAGAGCATTACAATTACTTCTTTTCCTTGATTTTACCCCAGGAGGGAGACCATAGAAATAGCAAGTGGCGACACAAGTGGCTCTAAACCATTCCTGCTTTGGTCTGTGTCCTGCATGGCCAACTAGAAATGTTCCCATTACATTGTTCTGGTTCCCAATTTGTGCAATAAGTCGTCCCTCATCCCCTCGACAGCACTTACTGCCATCAAAAGGAGGACGTGTCAGAAATGTCACATGTAAAAGCTAACTCCTTTAAAGGTGGTTTTGGGTAGCAGTCCTTCTGGTCTCTAATGAGGCACTGGTATGAAATCATGAAACCGCAGTGGGAAGGGACATTTTGTTTTTATGAGGACTCTATTATGAAGTCAGATACTGCTATTACTTCAGGGAAGAAAATATTGCTCTCCCTTCAACTATAGCAAAACATGTTGTCTCTTTCTCAGCATCAATTACAAAGAAAGATTCTCTGCAGAGTTCTTTTCTTTGTGTGTGTGTTCTCTGGTTAGTAATTGGGAAAGGGTAATAATTCAAATGGAGCCAGTATTCTAAATCAGAAAAGAAATATTAAGGTTAAAGAGCAAATGTGGCCCATGACACGGTCTGGCCCAGAGTTTCTCAAATGAGGTGCCACAGGCACTCAGGGATTGACAAGTCTTCCTCATGAGCAGGGTTCCCAGGCATTACAGGATGGGGAGAATTCTTGGTCCTGGGTCACAACTTCCAGTAGCTCCTGCCAGTTATTGTGACACCCAAAATACCCTCACACCTTGCAAAAGACCGGTGGGGGTTGTCAGTATGTCCTTTGGCCATGACCCGGCTCAGGATTCTTTCACGCAAATGCCGGTGGTGCCAGGGGGTGAGGTAACATGAATGTGTTCATCTGGCCGCACGTAAGGGAATGGGAAGTGCGGTGTCTTGTGATTGCTGGGAAGTGTGCATGGTTTGCCTAGAGGTGTTACCAGCGAAAGCTTAATAGATGTTCCTCGCTGCTTTCTCAGTGTGTCTACCTCACCCTTCCTGCCTCCAGCCTTTGCTTTTCCACCTGTTCCCTCCTCCATCACCCTGACCATTTAACCAGGGTCTGCCCATTACACTGTATTATATACAGTGAATTCATGTTGTTTTTCTCTTCTGAGCTGTGAGCTCTTTGAGGGCTCCTGTCTTATTTTGGCTCAGTATCTCTAGCATCTAATGTAGTACTTGGCACCTGATAGGCTGCCTTAAATACTAGTTGGGTGGGTGAATGAATGAATGAATGAATGAAAATTATTCTAGGTCTTTAACCAATTTCTGAGTTTATGAGGGATACTGATATTTTAAATTTCCCCTTAATCCACATCTGCTGTGAGTCCTTAGGAGGCATCTCTGGGTTTCCTGTAAGTCCTCTCCTGGCACACGGACAAGGGTTTATTTTCATGTCCCTGTGTCTGTTCTGTTTGTTCTGGTTTTGCTGCACAATTGGAATGATTGAAACCTGAGATTGTAAAAACTTGTCTCATGAGCTCTCATTGCTGTGCTTTGCCCAGGATCACATTCTGCTTTCTCAGATGTGTGAGGGTTCAGTGACCTGTGATTCTTCGCTACTAGCAATGTGCTCCATTCTTGCTGTAGTACATGGCAGGGGGGTAGGTGTTGCCTCTGTTCCAGGCAAATCCAGCCCACTTGATGTTGGGTAATGATTTCAGTGGAGGTAAAAACTCTTGCCATTCCAAAGTCAAGACTTTCCAGAGCATCTTCTAGATTCCCCTTCCTTCTTACCTTCCCTCCTACCTTCCTAATTCTTCCTTCTTTTTCTTTCTCCCCCACTCCTTCCCTCCCTCCCTCTCTCATAATTCTAATCTGTTCCTTTAGGTTGGAACTATATGAGAAATCAACTTTGCTGATTCTCCACCCTCTTCTTGCCATCTTATTTGACTATAGAGCCCCCGAACAGAGCAAGACAAGTGGCATTCAAAGGTAACATAGTAAACTTCTCCTGTGTTCCCAGGAGCTTAAGCAGGATTTTATGTAGAAAATCTTTTTATTGGTGGTCTCAAGATTCCTAGATGCTTACAACATACCTCTCTTATTTCCATTCATATTATTCTTTCCTGCAGTGGTTTTAAACATAAAGAGATATTCTTAATTCAAATACTTCTTTTTCCTCACATGGATGCAGTTTGGGGTTTGGTTGGGTTGTTTTTTGTTTTGTTTTGTTTTGTTTTGTTTTAAGAAAGCACACACTTGACCAGCTGTTTGGTTTCCCACAGCCCACATGCACAGGCCCAGGGTGTTCCCCTGTGATTTTCAAGGCCTGGCTCTCTCCTGATAAGGTCAGCAGCACACACAGTTTTATCCACATCTGCTGTGTTCCTCGAGGTCAATCAAAGTAGTCTTCCTTCTGGGACTAATGGGGATCTCCCGGAGAGAAACAATTATTGCACTCGAAAAATCTATTGATCTACATTGTATGGTTCACCTAGTATTTGGGGTTCAGGGATAGTTTTTGAAACTGGGAGATCAATTCAGGGAATTCAGAACAATACACTAGCAAATACAGACATGCTCTACACTCGCCAGTATTTGCTGCTACTACTGTTAGGGTGGCAGAATGCTGGGTTCATTTGCCACAAAATGTCAGCAATGTAGGTCATTTAGCATTATTGACTTCATTGGTTGAAATTTAACTTTATGAGAATTGCATCAAGCACAGTCACAGATCAAAAAACAATCATTGGAATCATGAGTGTTTCTGTTGGTGTGATTTCCCATTTCCCCTTTTTCTTTGCTTAAATTTGAGGTACGTTTTTGTATCTCCTAACACTGCTCTGGATAGAGATATGAGGAACAAATGACTCCATGTTGCAGAAAGCAAGAGCACTGGGCTGCCAGCCTTTACATTTCACTACTCACACAGTTCATGTTGAAATTTTCAAAAGAAACTTGGGACCAGGACAACATACTCTGTGTTGCCATCCAGATCCAGGAATTGAATAAATAATTAAAACCCTTCAATAAACTATTCAACCCTTCCCCCCACCAAGCCAGTTAACCAGAGTCCTAGTCTCTTATCCCCCTTTTGGAATTGGAAGACCTCAAACTATATTCCAGTCTCAGTCTTTATCAGCTGTGTGTATCTTTGCTCTGCGTTTATACCTGTACACTATGAAAGGTACTGTCAAATAGTTACATTGTGAAAATTAAATAATTCACAAGTTACAGGGATGCTATCTGGCACACAGTAGACCCTTAAAGCATTGGTCTAATTTGTATCTTTACATTCTGGAGAGTCGAAAGAACAACAAAGTAATCCAAATGCTGAAGATACTGAATAAGTCTCAGGGTGTTATCATTGAAGTTTTGTAGGAAAATACTTGGATATGAACTTTTGTTCCTTACGAAGATATTTTTGAGGGCTTAAGAGGTAAAAAATCGAAAGTTGTTATTCTACTGAGGTATAGAACTAAAGCAGTTTTCTGAAGATTTTGTGTTGGGGCATTTATTCATTGTACTTACACTCTTTTTTTTTCTACAGAGGAGTCAATAGAATGTTCATTGATCTGTAGCCACAGTCTTACCATCTATGAAATGGGGTTAGTAATTATAATGACCTCATAGGATTTGGTGAGGATTGGTGAGATAAAATATAGAGAGAGCTTTGCATACCACCTGCCACATAGTAAGTGTTCAATAAATACTTGATTGATATTATTACCAGCATTAATAAAGAACCTACCACAGAGGTTGCTGCATTTCCATACAGAGGTTGAAAACGATAGAACAGATTACCTTTAAGCTCATTCTAACGAAAAATATACCCTTTTCCATTTGATAAATCTAAGATAATAATTACTAGAATAGTGTTGAAGGCTCTATTTTTTTTTGAATTTGGATAATTCTAAATGACATCTTTCAATATGAAAGTCCATAGTTTTAAATCTCAGAATGTTGAAAACCCCCAAGACAAACACCAAATAGCATCTAGCCATTTCTCCCTTTCAGGTGGTGTCATTTAAAGACAACTCATCCTTCTCACTTGCAGAGATCCTCAGATCTGTTTTAGAAGTTACTCCTTTTTTTCCTAGAAATTTAATAAGAAACAAATGGAAATAAACCAATCAGTATGAATTTTTTCTGCTGATTAGAGAACATGATGGCTTTAGTTGTTTGCAGGGCAAAAGTGCTGATGCAGGAAGGCCTAATTGATTAGAACAATATATGGGCTGGCTTAATGCTTTAGGTCAAATCCTTGGAAAGTTTACATTCCTTATGCAAAATTAAATGTGTTGCAAGCATCTTTCTTGTCAAATGCCATTTTTTTTCTTCTGTTCATTTGGCTCCAGGTTTGACTTGTGGGGATGAATCATGGTAGTCTTGTTACAATAGATTTCAGATGCTGTTCGTAGACAGCAATTAAGTTCTGACTATTACTCTCCCTGCTATTTTTGTATTTTGTTAATGTCTCCTTTTGCCATTTGAACAGCTCAGCATTTCTCATTCTCCCATTTTGGTAGTCTGTAGGTTGTGGTTTGGTCCCCTTATAGAATAGGGTTGGGGTTTTTTTTGTTTGTGTTTTTGTTTTTTTCCCTTTGTCTCTGAGTGATTCACACTTTCATCATGTGTTTGAGCTCCCTGGTAGGTGGGGTATAAGGTTACGCCCAACCTCTTCTTACTGTATCAAGCCCTCAGAGAAGTTAGAGGTGCCTTCACTCAAGGTGGCAGGTTTCTCATTGCTACTGCTCTTCCTTGTGGGTGTATGTCTTTGTTGCTGACTCCTCTGGGTTGGGCTATTTACATGTGACCGAGTGACCGCCAGACCCTTTGTTCCCTCTTTCAGTCCTGCGACTGTCAGAATCTATGCCAGTTCATTGTTGATGGACCCTTTCTGATCTAGGATTGATTGGATATGACAAGTAGATGGATGTAGGGAGGAGGGAGGGGGAAGTTGAAAATAACTCTTAGGCTTATAGATTGGGCTACTGAGTCGATGGGGCTTGCAATAATACTAAGATAAGAAATGAGGAAGTAGGTTGTTTGGAACAATGAGAAGTTCAATTTTGGGTATGAGTTTGCTCTGTGTTCAGATCATTGTTTAGGTGGAGATGCATCAATGGGCCATTGGAAAGAAGAGCTATAGCTTAGTATTAGTAAGGCATTAGAGGACCACTACTCGAAGCAATCATCTGTGCCTTAAGGTTTCTTTGTTTTTAAAAATGAATCTATTGTTTAATTACATGAAATCAGCCATGGGTTGCATGGAACATGTGGGGATCCTCTTTAATAAGAGGTCCCTCTTAAATGTCTCTTCTAACTGATAGAAGCTAATAGCCACAATCTCTTTTTCTCTTTTATCATGGCACATTTCAAACTTAAATGAAAGAGAGAAAATAGTGTAAAGAATGCCCATTTAACCATCATCTCACTTTACCAATTTTCAACTCATGCCCAAACTTGTTATACCTGAACAACTCTACCCATTTCTTTATTTCCCAGAATTATTTTGAAGATTTTATTTATTTATTTATTTATTTATTTATTTATTTATTTATTTATTTCAGAGAGAGACAGAGACAGAGAGTACAACCATGAGCAGTGGGGAGGGGCAGAGGGAGAAGCAGACTTCTTGTTGAGCAGGGAGCCTGATGCGGGAATCTGATCCAAGGACCCTGGAATGATGACCTGAGTCAAAGGCAAACGCTCAACCAACTGAGCCACCCAGGCACCCCTTCACAGGATTATTTTGAAGCAAATCTCAGACATTATATGTAGTATTGAATCTTTAAACGTTTTAGCATGTTATCTCTAAAAGATAAAAATATATTTTAAAAAACAAGCACAATATCATTATTGCATCTAAAAGTTAACACCAATTCCTTGATATTATATAATACCCAGGGGTGTTTAAATTTCCTTGTCTCATAATTTTTAAAAATTATAATCTATCGACAATAGTATGAAATAAGGTTCATACATTGTAATCTGCTCCTATGTCTCAAAGTTCCTTTTAATGTGTGGGTTTCCCTTTCTCTCACTCCTTTGTTTCTTCCAATGTATTTGTTGACAAAACCAGGAAATAGTCCACTTATAAATTTCAGCACTTGAATACATTAAGTTCTCAAAAACTGCTGGTGCTTTCGAATAAGCCAGTGTCACAGAATTTCAAAGAATGGGAGTCAAGGAAATGCATTCCTAAGCACAGCATAGGACTGTGCATTACAATCATGCGGCAGTAGGGAAGTGCCAGCAGATGGGGAGTCTTTCCGTGTGCGAAGTAGTGTAGGTGGACTGGAGACAGCTCACATACAGGGCTAGGGTGGGTCATCCCGTTGTGGTTTGGGTGACTCTCCTCAACATCTTTCACTCAAATCAAGATTAAATACAACACAATATGTTAACATTGATTGAACTGTTGTGTTGTCATCCGAATCAGCATACATTTATGAAGCTTTTCTGACTTTTAGATACTCAGATATGTTGCTGTCCTGGGTTACTGTTGTGAAGGTTTGAAAGTGATTTTCTCTGAAAATCTCAATCTCTTATCTCAAGAAAGGGTGACTAAGTGGATGTGTTGGTGTGGGTTGGTGTGTTAACAGCATTATTTTTCAGAGACAGAGAGCGTGAACACATGTGTGGGGGGAGGGGCAGAGGGAGACGCAGACTCCCTGCTGAGCAAAGAGCCCAATGCAGGACTCTATTCCAGGACCCTGGGATCATGACCTGAGCCAAAGGCAGATGCTTAAACCAGCTGAGCCACCCAGACACCCAACAGTATTTTTAAGGACAACTTTTTAAAACCACTTTTATATTTGTGTCCTCATCTTTAGGTTAGGGCATGACCTTGGGCTTTTATACCTTGTAAGACATGCTCCCGTTTCTTTGGTTGAAAACAGGCAAAACTAAATCCCACAGTCAGAGGTGATTACTGAATGGGTTATGGGCTCTTCAAAGAGCCAAGGAGCCTGGGAATCAGCACACTGCAGTGAATTCTCCAGGACATTACAGACTAACAGAGGGATGCTGAAGGAATTATGCAATGCTGCCATTGTATGAAAAGTCTTTTATGAAAATGTGCAAGGGTAGACTTTGGGAAATCTTCTTGGGGTCTCCTTTCTTTGGCAGCTAAAGTAATGATGTTCTCGTTGTGCAGATGAAGAACTGAATCATAGAGAACTTCATAGGGGGCTCCAGTGACCTGGCCAGTGTCACACTACACAGAGGTAGCAGAGGAGGGTGGAGGGAACACTGGCATATTGATACACGGCTCTCATCAACACCTCATTCTGCTACCCAGAAAATACCACTGTCAGGAAAAGGAGAACGTATGCTTCCTTCCTCTCTCTAGCTTTTGAAGCTCCTGAAGGGTTGTGCACCTGCAACATTTCAGGACTTAACTCTTCGAACCGTATTTCAAGCCCAGCCAGAGAGACAAGAGTGGACACTGATAAAGAACTTGGCCACTGGAGTCACACAGCCCTGGGTTATGCCTGCCCTGTCACCCACCAGTCTTGTGACCTTGGGCAAGACATTTAATGTCTGCAATCCTCAGTTTCCTTATCTGTTTAAAGTGGGGAGAAAATATCTACTTGATTTTGGTGTCAGGGTTAAATATGTGAGAATCTCTGTAAAGCACACAGCATGGAGCTGGCACATTGATGCCTAGAAAAGTTGGCTGCCGTGACTGTCATCCGCTCACCACTCCAGAGTGGTGAAAGGATGTGCTTCGTATCTCACATGTCCGATTTGTGCATCATAAGATTGAACATGCTCACAGACCTCTTCAGCCATTTTTATCTAGTTTTTTCCTTCCACAACTTCAGCTGTTGCTAACATTATACACGGTAATAAAGAAAGCAAAGCTTCCTTGCTTTGTCTTCTGTCTTTTCACCTTGCATTTCTTCTGCCTTCTCTGCCCCTCTTTAGAGATGCTGTGGTGTGGAAGGGTGCTCATGCTCACTCCTTGGTCTCTGGCACCACCCCCTTTGCCTCTTTAAACCCCAGGCCCCCTTTCTTCCTTTTCAACCAATCAAAATTTATCCTTAGATGCCTTTCACCTAGAGGATGTAATTCCTGGTCTGTAGGTTGGATCCAGCCTTTTTTTTCTTTGGTCAGCACAGTGCTTAATTTTTTTTTTTTTTTTAAGTATTAGTTACTAAGTTTTAACAGTAGGGAAATTTCATGTAAAAGCCAAGAAATGGTATGTCTGAGGGGGCCCACCCTTCCTAGAGGCAACCAGCAGCTGCGTAGCCGCTGTCCTCTTCAAACAGCTTGGTGCTGCTCAAGTTCGTCATAGTCTCTACCCATCCCTAAAGCCTTAAACCTAGTCTGCCTTATTATTTGCCTCCCTCTTGATGCAAGAGTCATTTGCTTTTGTAACCTAACAAATTTAAATCCTCAACAGGTAGTAACTGGTGGACTGGCTTAATGAAATACATGACTTTACAATGTTCCCCATATATTCGACATCAATATATATGAACTGCCTTTTTCATGCTGAATTAAGGTGATGAACAAACATTTCAAGTTGATGTGCAGGGGTACCACCTGCCGGTTTAGACTTGGGAATATTACTGTCTCTACCTACGTCAGTATTTGGGTGATATATGAATCTTTGTGTGACTCTTACTTTTTCTATTTAAAATGTTATAAAAATTGGGGAACCTGGTTGGTTCAGTCAGTTAAGTGTCCAACTCTTGATGCTCAGGTCATGATCTCAAGGTTGTGAGACCAAGCCCGGCTTTAGGCTCCGCACTCAGTTGCAAGTCTGCTTGTCCCTCTCCCTCTGCTCCCCACTCCCTCACTTTTTTTTTTTTTTTTTTTTAAAGATTTTTTATTTATTTATTTGACAGAGATAGAGACAGCCAGCGAGAGAGGGAACACAAGCAGGGGGAGTGGGAGAGGAAGAAGCAGGCTCACAGAGGAGGAGCCTGACGTGGGGCTCGAACCCGGAACGCCGGGATCACGCCCTGAGCCGAAGGCAGACGCTTTAACCGCTGTGCCACCCAGGCGCCCCTCCACTCCCTCACTTTTGTGCTTTCTCTCTCTGTCTCTCTAAAATGAATGAATGAATGAATAAATGTTATAAAAAATTAATGGAGACAATAAAAGTGCTAATGCCAATGTTAGAAAGTTTGAAATCATGCAGTGCAATACTTGTTAGGCTCATCCAGCCCCTCATTGAGGTTTCAGCTGGAAACTTAAAGAGGATGTGTCAAATGTAAAAAAGATATCATCAAAACCCAGGTTTATAAGAAGAGCTAATATTTTAGCTCTCTGAGAATGAAACTGCTCTTAGGGCACACAAATTACGTTGTTCCACTTGTCCTTTTTCAAATCTGGTGGAAGTTTTCAGGAACATTGCATATAATATGTACTATTTGTATTTGTTGTTGTTATTGTTGTGTTGTTTTTTTAGAGGACTGCTAGAGACACAGGCATTACCCAAAGGGAACAAATTTCATTGGTTGATTTTTTTTAGGGTCTGACAGAGGTCATTGTGAAAGATTTGGGGGGGAATACTTATTGAGCACCTAGTAGCTGTAAGGCCCACCTGAATTGTCACAGGAGTCCTGGCAGTCAGTATTGTCCCTGCTTAGTAAGGCAGCACAGTGCCTCAATCTGCGTGGGTCCATTTCCTGGTTCCTCTATTGACTTGCTCGGGAAACTGGAGCAAGTAACATAACTTTTCTAAGCCTCAGTTTTATGATCTGTAAAATGGGTTGTTGTGAGCATTACATGAGGTAATAGGTGTTAGCATAGTTAGTGTAATTCCTAGCACAAAATAAGAACTCAGCAAATGTTGGCTGTTGTTATTTAGTCTCTTGAAATCCCTCCACTTTGGACAGCTTCCTAGTCTTCCTCCAGGTTGGTTTGGGCTTAGCTTCCCAAAGGTAGAGGTGGATATTTCTTGTTTCAGGTGGCCCCTTTCCCCCTTCCCAGACCATCTGTGCAAATTGGTTTGGAACTGGTGGCTTGTGCCACTCTGGTTCCATCATTGGTCCCTTCCTTTCTCAGCCCGACCTTCTGCAGAGCTTGAGTTCCAGTGTACTGCCTCTTCCTTGCTTTAAATGAGATTAGTCCCCTCCCCCTGCCATCGACTCCCTTTTCCTCAGTCGCCTACATGCTATTTCCCCCTGAAGTTCAATGATTTCAGTGTTTTAGGGAACTTTTTAAGGTGAAAAACCATGGAACTGAGGGTCCTAGCCTGGCCAGTTTAATTAGAATGACTGTGGAGTGTGCTGTTAATTAAGTAAGGAGTTATTTTTAGATGGAGGTGTTCATTAGTCCTCCTGAGCACCTCTTCCTTCAGATTTGTAAAAAACAGGTTAATTTATGGCCTGGTTACAAGTCATTGACTCTTTATCTTCACCCTGTTCAGCAAAATCACTCATGAGCCTTCTCTCTTGCTAGAAAATCCCAGCGAAGGTGAGATGAGCATCACATTTGGGAAGCAAAGCTGCCTTTCTTCCTATGGTGCATTCTTCCCAGTGGTACCTTCCATAGACAGTGCTCTAGGCTGTGGAGATTTGCTCCAAATACTCTCATATTAGGTGCCTTTCAACTTTATCATAGAATCCAGTTCTCAGAGCTATTGAGCCTTTTTAAAAGCACAGAGCTCTGCTGTCTGTCAGGGAATGATTCACCCTGCAGACCACACTCTGGCAATTTTCTCCCCAGGGCTGTCTCTAATGTCTTGTTGTAGATTGAATCAAACTGAACTTAGAAACACTTTAATAAAATTTGAGGCAAGATTATACCCTGTAAATAAATGAATGTGATTATATATGTATAATAAATTTAAAAGTAAATTATATATATATATATATATATATATATATATATATATATATGCCATGTATGTACTTTAAAAAATAGGCAAATCTTCAAAAAGAAGGTATATTCTGTATGACTTCACTTCTATAACACTCTAAAAATGACACCATTTTAGAGATAAAGACAAGATAGTGGTTGCCAGGTGTTAGGGACAGGATGTGACTATAAAAGGATGAACAGGGAATTCTCTGTGATATGGATCAGTTCTGTATCTTGATTGTGGTGGTAGTTACACAAATCTTTACATGTGATAAAATTTCACACACTCACACAAATAAAAAAAGAAAAACAATCCCAGCAAGATGATTATATGATATACCATGCATTAAGTCAAATATACGTAACTACAACCAATAAACAAGAGAGCAAATACAACACATATTGCTAAGATTTGGAGCAGACTTATTAGCTGTAGCTGGACAGGCAAATGACCACATTTAATCAAGTCATATTTACACTCAATGTCAGTTGAAATAGGTTCACTGAAGTCTTCCGCTTTATTGTAGCTTTTAGTGCCTATTAATGAATAATGATGCATTTGAATTCCCTACAAGTATGTTACATTTTAGTACCTTGCATTTTGCTTTGGGCTTAGTTAATAATTTCACGTGGCTCTGTGATGAGACACAACAATCTTAAGTTAACAAAGGGTTATTTTTTTTTGCATTAGAATAAAACAGGGATTTAATTCATGAGTTTATAAACACTCATTCCCGTTGTGGACATTAGCTTCTGAGTTGTCAGTCATCAATAATGTAGAATTTATGGGAAATACCTCTTTTTTCTCTTTCCCTTTATCACCATCATCCCACTTCAATATGACTATTGACTGATTGATTTTTAGGGGTGTGGGGGTAACTGAGAAGACCACCTTTCTTTTCTGTTTCTGACTCTTGATTTTCTTGGTAACATTAACTCCTTATACACACCTAGTCAATAGATTGTGAGGAGTTTAAGCTTATTTTATAGGATTCTTTCCCCTGCCTTTTGTGTATATTGTCTCCCTTTTAATGATCCTTCCTTTGCACAAAATTTCCAGGGACTTCATGAGGCAGGGGTCCTATTTCTCATAGTAGAAAGTGACCTGATAAGTAAATAATATGACAACAAGTTAAATCATCTATGAACAATCACATATCTTCAGTGAGATTATCAGAAAAAAGAAATCTATTACAGTAATTTATTTAAGTGATTCTTATATTTAAAATGCCAGCAATTAAATATGCCTAGGAAAACCTAAATAATGACCCATTGGCATTGGAAGGAAATTGGAGCAGTGCTTAATGTAAATAATTGAATTCTAAAATACAGTAGAATTTCAGTGACTATAACACCTGGGAAGGAAAGAGAATTTTTTTAGGGGTACAGGCAGTTAGGTTTTTCATACTATTTATTGTGATAATCAAGCAATTGCCCTAAATCAAACATGAAGCTTTTCTTACCTCTGAATGTTCAATATGTTAAAACTTATATATATGGAATTTGTATATATATAAAATAGAATTTGGGTACTCTTAGCACCTCTTAGCATCTCTACTAGATTTTAAGTTCTCTGAGAGCAGATGTTATATCTTTTATATAGCTTTGAGTCTTAGTAATTTAAGATTTTAATATATTTAATATACTTAATATAATAGTAGATAATTAATAAAGATTAATAGATTTAATGAGTATATTGATATCCTCAAAGAATTTAGATGCAAACATACTATTGTACAGGTGAGGTCATTTGTTGCTATATTCATGTTCTTAGATCTCTGATTCACCTTAACTAAGATCACATTCAGCAATGATACAGCATTACTTGCATTGCAATTTTTGCTTTGATATTATTTAAGAGATTGTTTGGGATATTAATGTTAAATTTATATACATGTGAAAAACTTTTATATGTTCATTTTTCAAACATGCTTCCTTGCTTATGAAGAAAATATCTGTCCTTTGGGAGAATACCAGTCTGTTCTATAATGGGTATCCACAGTTAGTGATCAGAGAGAAAGCTTAACATTGCTTTTCAACAGAAGTGACTTATAAACAACCTGTATCATTATCAATAATGTTTTTACTACATTTCTGGGTTTATGTTTCCAAATTTCACTCCTAGGTATAGAAAAAAACTGTATATTATTCTGCTCTAAAGAGAATTCTAAATTCTGAATTCTAAAGCTATAGAAGAGAAAGGTTTTGTTTTCCCTTTTTAGTAAAAAAAAAAATCTGTATCACAAAAAAAGAGTTCAGCAAACTTTTTCTGTAAAGGGACAAGATGGTAATTATTTTTGGCTTTGGCAGGCCAAATAATCAGCTTCTGGTTCAACTACTCAGCACTGCCCTTGTAGGGAAAACAGCCACAGACAATATGGAAACAAAGGGTGTGACTGATTTTAGCCCACAGGCTTTAGTTTGCTTAGTCCTGTTACAGACACTAGTAAAGGAACGTCAATATATATAATTTTTTTTTTTTTGCTTTTGCTTATTTTGTGGAGAAAACAGGTGTCATAGAGGAGATTCACCTGGAAGCACTATTGAGCGCTCACAATACTGGTGGTAATGAATGCTTAGGAAGAGATTAATAATAAACCCGTGGAATCTGCAGGATTGGCACACAGAGTTGACACCAGCTTCAAACAGAAAAATTAGGTCCTCTGGTACCCGGATAAAAGGAAGATAATTTTGTTCTTAACCCCATTTTAGTGATAGCAGTTGGCAGGTGTCCATTGGTGCTCTCCTTGGGTGAGGCGTACAGAGCAGATGGTTAAGTACTAGCACCAAGCCAAAGGCAGAGAAGTTGAGTTTTGATTGATTACTCATTGCCACCTCTTTGATACCAAAATGGGTATCAAATAAATATCAAAGGAGGGGACCGTGGGCACTCACTTTCTATATTAGATAGAGGAGGAAAATAGCAATCCATTGCTCGCCCATTTAGACCAATCTAAATTGATTATCTTCCTCCTCTCCCATTTACCCTGCCACATGTCTCTCTCAAACCATAATTTCAGGAGTAAAAGTATTTATACATTTTTGCTGAGTTCAAGGATTTAATGTGCTGAGCAACATATCATTCAAGAGCTGACCTGCAATTTTCTGATTGATAATGGAAATGTTAATGTATTATTAGCCCTCTTATTTTTGGCCTAAAGTGATCTAGTAAATAGAGTCATTACGTGTGCCTGTAAAGTGTGCAAGCAAAAGGGAAAGTGCAGAAATGGAGGTCTGTTTCTCAAGTTAATTATAATACTGGAAAAATGAATTGGACAGCAGGAAATATCCAATTTCAGACCCTTTTGCTGATAAAAAGGGTGATAGGAGAACCAATTCTGAACTCTACAATGCTAGTCTTTGGAGAAGTTTATTGCAGAAGGTTTTACCCCTCAACCCCTGTATTATAATTTTTAGTTCAATACTTGCAACTGTGGAGCCTGAGCTTTCACTGAATGAAACCCACCATTTCTCTGGACTTGTCAGTCTCTCTGTCCCAACACCCTCATGTTGCCATGGCATTGCATGGAGCAGTCACTCAGTCACGTTGGGCCTCCTAGCCCTGTGCCTGCAGGGCTCATACTGAGTCTAAAGGAGAGCGAGAAAAAAGAATGAAAAAGGAACCCAGAGGTGGTACTCAGGAAGTGTTCTGTTGCTTCTCAACCCCTGGGGGCAGTCTGTGACTTGCATTCTTAAGGGGAGAGGTATTGCCTCTGGGGAGTGGCGGGCGGGGGGGGGGGGGGGGTGGGGTGTCACTGTTTGAGGGACCAAAAAATCTGAGGCATTACAACAACCTGCGGCCTCCCAAGGGTCCCAGTACACAAACAGATATACACTGTATCTGTGGCATTAAAATGTCAAGGGGGAGCAATTTGGAAAAAATGTCTAAAAAGAATTCTTAGTGGGGTGATAAAGAAAGGTTGAGAAGAACTGCCTGTGAGGAAGAAGGAGGCCCTTTCCACCTCTCTGCTCAACCTTCCCAAAGCACTGGTTTGATCAGATGAACAATGGCTGCCCTTTTGCTGGCAAATTGTGTCAAAGTCTCAGGAGTGCCCTGTGTTTGCCTTGAGGTGGTGGTGGGAAGAAGCCTGGGTGCCTCTCTTCTCCACCAGACCTGGTCCCCCAAGGCACTGTGCCACACACAGTGTCCTCGGGTCATGGTTCTCCACACCCGTGCTGGTAGGCTGAGAAGCCAGCCAAATACTAGTTACAGCGTTTGGAGCTATTTGTAAGGAGAGACTACAGAAGACTTGGAAATCCTGGGAGCATTTTTATGCTGACTTGTTTTGCTGTCCTTAGAGGAACGGATTGGGATTTTCCTTTTCACCAGAAGAATTTAAGCTTTTTTGTAATTGTCAAAATTCCAAGTTAGAGTTCCCTTCTCTAATATATTAGTATGGGAGGGCAAAGAGGGAAAAGAAACGCCTCACTAGTCTTTCCTCGTTTCCGTCTTCTCCCTCTGGGAGGATGACCAGTTTTAGTGAAAACTGAGCGCCCTGCAAGAGTGAGGCCATTCTCCCGATCCTGTCTCCTTTGCTTCCGGTTCTCCCAGCTCTGCTTCTTGGGTAAAACAGCAGCTGTGTGGTGTGGACCTTGAACAGCCTAAGGTCCAATTAACAGAGTCTTGGACTGATGTGTTCACACTCAGACACCTCTTAGGAGACTGGCCACATGGCAGTTACCAAAAGTACGTTCTCACCTCTGGGGCTGAGTTCTGTCAGTCAGGAATTGATTAAGGAAAAAAAAAAAAAAGCATTTGGTGAAATTCGGGAAAGACAGTAGTGTGTAATGATCCCTTTTCTTTGCCATATATTTTCACAGAAAGAACCCTTCTATGGCCTGGGAGAAGATTAATTTAAGGTCAGACAGATATTTCTCAGTGCCAGGCACTGCTTCTGGCATTACCAAGAAGTAAAAAGCAGTCTGATGTGAAGGAGATAAGAAAGTATCAGGCCATCAGGATTAAAAAAAAAAAAAAAGCAGAAGTCAAGTATGTCTTAAGAAAGGCAGAAGAAGAGGGCTGTGGGTGATCAAAGAAACATAGAGTGCATCTGGTTGGAACGACTAGATGAGGCCTCCTGGCAGAGATGGCATGTGAGGTAGGCCTGAAGGTAAGGGTAGGATTTGAAGGCGTGATGGTGGGCAGCGTATTGCAGAGGGAGGGAGGATGTGAGCAGAAGGCAATGCTGGGAAAGCAGCAGGTGCTTTAAGGGAATGAGCAGCTGCTCTGTGGACTGGGAAGTTACAGGTGGTGTTTGAAGCTGCAGTTTCCCCAAGTGGAGGGCAGAAGCTACCTTGCAAATGTGGAGGAAGAAGGAGGAGCAGACTTGGCAGAAGCTATAAGGTTAGATGGCTCTTTAAAAGGCCCAACCACAGGGGCGCCTGGGTGGCTCAGTAGTTAAGCGTCTGCCTTCGGCTCAGGGCGTGATCCCAACGTTCTGGGATTGAGCCCTGCATCAGGCTCTTCTGCTGGGAGCCTGCTTCTTCCTTTCCCATTCCCCCTGCTTGTGTTTCCTCTCTCGCTGGCTCTCTTTCTCTCTGTCAAATAAATAAATAAAATCTTAAAGAAAAAAAAAAAAGCCCAACCACGGGGAGTTCAAGGCCAGAGTAGCTCATTCTGTAGTGACCCCCATATACATCTGAATTCTGAAGAGAGTGTGAGCTGACCCCCTTGGTTGCAGCGCCAGGTATCTCCGTGTGAGAGACCCAGCGCTGGAGAGGCATGGAGGAGAGCCTCAGAAAGACTCCTTTCTCTGTCACTATCCAGAGTTCAGCGTGTCTCTCCAAATCCAAGAGGCTGTTCTAGAGGAAGTGTGTGACTCAAGTAGGATAGGCTGCAGGACACCAGCCCGGAGGCCTCTGGTCTTGCTGGAGAAGTAAGACTCATCCACTGGCTTAGATGCTAGTTTTATTGGGTGACATCATCAAGTCCTGACCTCTCTGAGTTCCTTTTTCTGATGCAGTAAATGATGCTATGCCCTTCCCAACATAAGCAAGATCCAGTGAGGATCTCAAGTGATCACATCTGTGAAAGCACCTTGAAAATTTTTATTTTCATGCTAGTATGAGCTGGTGGTTTTGATTCATAAATTATAAAATAGTTTTTCATAAACTCTTTGCTCCATTGGTCTAAAATATAGAAACTGAGTCTTTAAGGGTCATCTGGAACTCATAGATCAATAGAATGTAAACATTAAGAGGGACTTTAGTACCATCTAGTTCTCACCCGCTGCAAGGCAGCTCATCAGAATGCTCAAGAGAGTAGATGCTAGAAATAGATTATGTCCAAATCCCATCGCTGCCACTTACTAGTTGCATGACTCTGAGCAAGACGATGTTTGCTTCTCTGTGCTTCAGTGTTCTCCACCTGGAAAGTAGGTATGAAGACTGCTGTCCATCCCACAGACAGGTTGTGAGGATTAAGTGAGCTACTCTGTGCGGAGCCCTGAGAATCTGCACAGAGTAAACACTGTACACACCGTTATGGCTAGTTCCACTGACTCATTTTTCAGATAAGGAAACTGAGGTCAGGAGAGGCAAAGTGACTTGCTCAAGGCATTTCTTTGACAGCTAGGCCAGGACTAGAACACGTCTTTGTGACTTCCAGGGCAGTGCCCTTCTACTTCTTCCCATTTTCCTCTTTCATTCTTCGGTCAGCAAGATTTGCTTCTCATGAACATTTTGAAATGAAGACAAATCTGCCAAAATTGTTCAGGTATCTTCAAGGGAGGAAAAATCACCTATCTTTAGGGAGAAGGAAGAGCCTCTCAGAAAGAACTGCAAAATCACATCCTCACACTGCATACATTTCCTGAAAGCCCTTTATACTGAAACTGCTCACCGCGTTGCCTTTTCTTGCCTGCCTGGGGCCCGGACATCACACCTGCTGGTCTGGGTCTCTGGCAAAATGAATGAGAATTAGACAAGGCTCTCCCCAGGCTAGAGGAAGAAATAAATCGTAAACTGTTGCCTTGAGAGCAGAGTCTACATTTCTTCATGCTTGTATTCTGGGCACCTAGCACAGGGTCTAACAGGGACTCAGTAAATGTCCGCCGAATTGACGTAGAACAAAATAGTGCTCAGCTTTTGACACTGGGGAGTTCGGTGTGTGTGGCCTCATTGTTGCCTGGTAGAGACATTCATTTTATATTATCCCTACCCTGTCCTGGGACTCAAATAAGCTGTAGAGAGGGCAGATTCCTGGGTCCCTGGGAGAGCCTCTTGACCCCTTGGGACCTCAATCCGTGTATCCATGACAGAGTAATAATAATATGAACAACATCCTGCAGCTAAATGAGCATCTGCCTGCAAAATGCTTAACCAACTGAGGTGAGAGAGGTTGGGAGGCATGCGGGTTCTGGGAAGCACCACCTAGCAGCCTGCACCTGGCAGCCTGTTGGACAGAGGTGTCAGCCTCACAGAGGAGGGGAGGACACGGCACAGGTGCAGAGCAAGCGGCTGGGAACTTTGACCTTCCATTCCTCAGAGGCTCCAGAAGGGTGGGTGGCCATGGGATCCAGGATCTGGAAGAGGCATATTCCTACCCTGCTCATCAGGCCAAAAACAGTAGGAAAGCCAGATAGCGTGCAGGGGAGGCCAGCTCCCAGATGACGTGCAAGTCAGGGGCTCCCGCCCACATTTGTGTGCCACCCGGCGTCCGTGGTGATGTTTTCCACATTAGCAATAAAATGAAAAGACAAGGCAGTGTGTGTATATGTGTGTGTGTGTGCCAGGTGTACTTTTTATTCTCCTGATTTGTGTGCTTCTTAATGACAAAATGTCTTTTCCTTCTTGAAATGTCAGTATTGATAGATGGTAGATAAAAACAAAAACAGGATCTCTTTCTTGAGAGAAAGCTGATGCCTGATCTTTGAGCCCCATTGGGGAATGTATAATATAATTAATAGAGATATAATAAATATTTATGTATTTTATGTATATACATACACTTCCTGGTGTGTGAAATCCCCAAGTCTGGGCACCACCTATGGGAACGACTTGTCTAGGCTTCTGTGAACACAGAAGTTAAGTAGTGGTATTACTTTATATGAAGGCTAAAAGCTGTGGGAGTCTCTCTGAAGGAGCTGTTCAGAGTCTGGAGTTCAAAGTCAAAGGCAGAACTTATGTTCTGACCCCAGCTGCATAAAGGGCAACATATTTAATACTATTTGTAGTAGTCATTGGTTCAGCATCTTCTGGAAGAGTGACAGGAAGTTTATGTATCTTTATTTAAAGCCTCATCACAATCCTGGAGGGTGGGTGAATTATCCCCATTTAATAATGAAGAAACTGAGGCTCAGAGATATATTAATTTGTCTAAAATTATCTGACAAGCAACTAGGCTGGAATTTTAAAGCCTGTGCCATTTGTTCCTAATGTGGGCTTCATACAATAATAGCTGCCATTTACCCAGGTCTTCTGTGTTCCAGGCACTGTGCCTAAGCCCTTTTTATGCATTACATTTTTCAAATATTCTCATAACTCTATGAGGTGCGTATGTGTGCATTATTATTCCCAATTTGCAGAAGAGTAAATCGAGGCTAAGAAAGGCCCAATTATTTGTCAGGGGTCACAGCTAATAAAAGGCCTGAACCCAATCTATCTGCCTGGCGCCAAGGTCCATGCCCTTCCCCATGGTACTAAGCTGCCACCCCCCCCCCCCCAGTACAAGCTTCCTGAGAAAGGGATTATGTCACCTTGTGTGTCTTGGCAATCTCTTAGCTCATTTAAGACTGGAGAAGAGAAAGGATCACCTAAGCCTTGGTAGGGATGAGAAGATTTGGAATTTGTCAAAGGGGGTTCTGCGGATACAGAGGATTGGTGGAAGGCAAGAATATTTTTTCTGCCTTAGTAGTAGGAAACTGGAGTTGCCTTGAAGTTGAATAAACATAGGAAAAGCACTATTTAATCTCAAAGTGAAGTGAAAACTGGAACAGAGAGGTGGGAAAGTGACAGAAAGTTGCCTAGAGACCACTAGTGTTAGTATTTCCGAATAGGTGAAAAAGCCTTTGGCCAATGAAAAGGTGGGGGTACATTTTAGAGGTAGAAGCATGAAATCTGGAGCAGAGAAATCTTTCTTACGCACACTACGACGTGAGCAGTGCTGTGTGGCCATCTTCTTCCCAGGTCGCATTTTGGGTTAGCCTTGGAATGGCTAACATTCTGTGTTAGTCTTGGAAGGACTCCAAGCTTTAGAACACCACATCACCCAGCTGTCAACGCTGGAACCCTGAGCACTCATCACTCATTTGGCCCCCAGGCCTGATGCTCTGGACCATGACACTTCTCAGTCTACGTAACAACTCAACAACCACTAGAGTAGTCTGCTGTGGGTTCTGTAAGACATAGCCTTACATCCCATATCTGAAGACACCAAATCCAAGAGATGACAAGCCACATCTTTCTCTGGCACACGAGGAAGAATCTATTGTGATTGTGAAAACTCTTCTGTGTTAAACCTGTTAGTAACACTTTCCCTTCAAAATGGGAAACGGAGTCTCCTGTAGGACACAGAACCCAGTGGCACTGGATTTCAAGAGGAAATAAATGAGCTTTAGGAAACAGTACGAAGACACTAGGGCAAGTGCTTGAATCACTTGCCTAGTGAGGACGAATGTTTGTGTCCACTTTGGAATGGAGGAACGCCTGTGACCTGCTGTGCTACAGGAAGCTTTGACCTAATACATCCTGGGCACTTTCCTTTCAGTTTGTCACTGGCCCAGAGAGCACTCAAGGGGTGATCTGGCGGGTCTAGGAAAGTGATAGTTACTTCTAAATATCTCCCTCACCAGAATCCAAATTGCCTGAAATGCTGTCATTCGAGAATCAGTGCTTATGTATTTCATCCAGGCATCTTTCTTACAGATCTGGGGAAAATATGGCCTATTGACATTAAAGCCCATGTGAGATAGGACTCTGAGGAGTTGCGATATCTGAGCATATGATGGGGAGGAAATAAGAAAGGGGAGAAATTATGCAGAAAGGAAAAGAATACCTTCCCTAAGGTTTACCTGTTGAGAGCCCCTCACTCTCCCTGACACTACTTTAAGCCCCACCTAACCAGCCTAGAGTCAGCTTTAGGAGTCGACAGCCCTGCTTTTGTTGAGTGCCCTTGGCCAGGGAGCCCTGACCAGAGAATGCAGTTGGTCCTTTTGGCTTTGGTCTGTAATTGAGGAAAGGACAACTCTTTGACCAGTGGGGGACACTGTTGTCAACCAGCTGATGGTTCTCTCTGGCTAAGGCCACATAATTGGTTGAGCAGCTCTTTCAGATAGATAATCTTAGCTCCTCCCTTTTGAAGGGGCTCAGGCTCCCTTCTGTGCATCTCTATTGAGATGAACCATCAGCAAAGCCATGGTGCTCAGGGAGCTGAAAGTCTCTGATGGTGAAACAATGGCAAATGCATCCATCGGGCTGGTAGCTGGCTCCATTTTTGGAGGAGCTCATAAAAATCATTCCTTTAAAACTTCAGATTGAAGCAAAGAGCTGAAATCTCAAAGTGGCTCTTCAAACAAGTTAGCAAAGCATTGTAAGTATTCAGTTTCAAAAGACTCCCTCCCTCAAACTATTTTAGAAGCTGTCTTTCTCTGAGAGTAGAGGAGTGAAGAATGGAAGCTCATTTTAATCTGATTTACTCTTAGTTCAGAGGGACAGGGCCGCAGTTGGTGTTTGAAGGGGGAAAAAATAGAGCCCCAGATGCTCTAGGAGGCAGGAAAGCTTCCATTTTCTTCTCAGCTTTATAGAGCACATGCTCAGGAAAATGATTGAAACCTGGGAAACTATGGATATCAGTTTAACTAAGAAAACCAGTGAACAGCTACAATTTTCTGCCATGAGGTTTTTTGATTTTTTTGTTTGTTTTTGTTTTTGTTTTTTAACTTGAAGGCTAGGAAATATTATTTGCATTGGGTTTTCCAAATTGATTCTAAGAGTATATTATGCTAATAGATAGTAGCTTGCAACATAAAAAGAGCTTTGGCTTTCTAGTCTGAATTTCAGGCATAGGGGTGGTATCTCACTGTTATATCACACTTATTCGCTCTGATGAAAGAAAAGAAGATTGAACATTAAAAGCTGAAGGTCATCCATACAGTTGTCCCAATAGCAATCTGTGTACCTTTAACCCTGTGGAGGAAAAGTAATTACCCTTTGGCTTCTCGTGACCTCAACTAACCTTTGTTGAAGGGCCAGAGAAAATAAAGGCTGACCATCAGCCTGCCCTGGCTGCCCTGGGCTTAACCTGCTCTGTGAATGAAGAACAACCCAACAATAGGAGGAAAGGATGTTGCCATGGAAATAGCCCTGGACGAAGGAGCAAAAATCAGAAATTTATCACAATTAATTGTTTTATTAAGAACCTCCAATCTTTTTGGATTATTCCCTGGGGGGATGGAGGGGGAGATGTCCTCTCGTTTAGATCTCACCAGAGAAAAATTCTATTCAAGTAAATGAAGCAGCCCATGCAGTAAACCCATCTGAGTTGTGGCTCCAACTAGACAGCTTTTCGAGAGACGAAAGGATCTATATCTCCACATAATCTATAAAGATGCAAATGCAGGCAGCCAGGAGGAGGGCCTAGGAGGCTGGTGCTACCAGACACATGGGTTGAGGGTGAGGATTTGGGCCTCTGTCTTTTAATATTTTTGGTAGACTGGTGCCTGTGTTTCCATGCCTTGGCAAGGTCTGGAAAGTACAGGTAATCATACATGATAGTTTATCAGTGAACATAAATGCAATGTCACATTTTGCTGTCCTTGTTTAACCTTTCTGTTCAATAGAATCCACCCTCTGCGTGCCTTTGAGGTGAGCTCATTGAGAATAGAGACTAGAAATTTGCTATCTAATTATGTTCAAATTAAACTGGACTACCCAAGACACTCTGGCTGCTGTTGACTAATTGCAGGAAAAAGAAAGAAAGGGAGTGAGAAACAGCTCTTTTAGGGAGAACCTGCAAGTTATCTCTTAGGTATAAGCAGATTTATTTTTAACATTAGAAGTTTTCATTTGCATTCCTTATATTTGTCATTTTTATTTTAATGCAAGGATGAAATTAGCTTTTAGAAAGTAAAAAATGTGGAATTTTCATTTTTTTTAAGTGAATTAAGGAGTTACTAAGTAAATGAGAACCAGGTATCACTGTATCTTTCTTTTTCTTTTTGGGCAGATGTTAGAATGGCAATGTGAAACATTCCTCCATTGTATTTCCTAAGCAGTGAGTTATTTATGTTAATCAGTTTTTAAAATAATTTGAGGTACTAAAACAAAGCAGGTGGTTAAGCTCAGATATTGATTTTTCTCTTTAATGGGTATTTCATCAGTGAAATTGTAACCACCGATGAAGGAGAAAAAAACCATAGCAGGTGTTCACTGAAGACCCTGTTCACAATGAGATTTGCTTTTTTGGTCACAGTGTAAGATACCAACCTGGGTTCATTTATGCAGTTTAACTCCAGTTGTTTTAGGCAATTAATCTCATATTGGGGAGAGGGATTCTTTGGCTTTTTTTAGAAATTGGGAAGTTATGTTTAATAGATGTGAACTTTTTAAACAAATAGACACTGTTGGCACCCTGTTAACTTACAATGAAATCCAGTTCTTGGGCTTCTTGTTCACCCACCTCCTGCCTACGGTTAGTTCATCACTCATTTTGTGTGTTGCTCCCACTGTTAGGGCCAGGATTTTCTGTCTGCTAGCACGCCGCGTGCCTGTGCACATGCAGCCCATCTCCAACAATGTAATAGACATGGCTCGACTCTTAACCACTCTCTGTGGCCTTTGGAAGGCTTTGAATCCTTTTCTCTGCTATAGATAACAGTTTTTACTAAGTGGCAGCAGACATTCCAAAAAATAAACCTGCAACAAGGTCCTGCTTGTGCTTACCTTATAGTTCAGTAGCACCTTGCCTGTGATCGTGCTTCTTCGTTTCCACGTGCCTCAGTGTTTTGTTGAGCTCATACCTGCCTGTAGGTGCTAAGAACGTTCCTTCTGGCTACGGGACCTGCCATGCTGAGCTTGTTCTTCACAGGCCTCACTATATTTGGACCATCTCCAGGTTTTCTGTTTTTATTAACCCTTTGCTGGACAGCTTGGGTGAGGCAGCAAAACGAGAAGTGAAGATGGTAAGGGGTTTCTGTTGTTTCGCCTGTTTGGATCAAAAGAAGAGTGAGAGAGTGAGAATGAAGGTTGGGAGCAAAATGTTAAGAACTGAAGCTCGTCTGTCCTGTGTGGAGGCAGCAAACATCTCCTTGGTCTCGCCCATTCAAGATGATTATGCATAATTTCTGCTGATTTGGGTAATCATCTTGGTATTACAATTACCAAAAGATATTTCACTACATATATAGTTTACTTGTGGAGTTCATTTTTATTGTTCAAATTTTGTTTAGAGGAAAGACAACATATGCATTTATTTCGTTTTCATAGAGATCTTTCCAAAATAATTTTGCAAGGAACAGGATAGGTCAAATTTGTCAATGACTAGACACTGTAATGAAGACATGAGAATATTTACTGGCTTAAAACAGACAGTGCTTAGACTTTAATTGCTCTTCAATAACACCCATAAAAATTGTATTAAAGTACAAAGAGTCATTTACAAGAGGACTACGGAGAATAGTTCTTCATATTTTTCTAATTTTCTACTCATTGCTTCTAATCCTTAGTCCTATGTATGCACACTTAGCTACAATATAAACATACAAACTATGCAATGTAAATGAGCAACTAAATACAGTATGCTAGGAACAAAAAGATAATTATCTAATAAATGAAAGAAAAAGATTAGATAAATATGTATGTGGAAAAATGTTAAAAACTGCCATCCAGTACGCCTTGAACATGCATAATTGAAAAACAACATGGAATTTTGTTAGCAGAGTTTATGATAATTTTATAGGGTTATCACCCCTATTTTAAAAACAACCCGGAATTTTGTCAACAGAGTTTAACATACTCTGTATAAGGTAAATATACGTATTTTAAAATAACACGACATTTTGTCACAAGAGTTTATAATAATGTTAGGTTGAATGTATACTTTCAATGAAGGGGGAAAAAAAAAAAGCTAAATAGCTTATGGGTGTTAACACTCCCAGCTCCAAATTCAGCATACATTAACGGCATGGCATTATTCTGCCACACTCAGTATTTAAAATATCTTTCCATGTCTTATGATTCAGTGTAACGAATCATATGGAATACAGAGTGTTTATGGGGAATACCTAGGTATGACGTTAGCACTGTACCCGAGTTAAAGGATGCAAAAACATTATACAAAAATTATATGGCATCAGTGAGCCTTCTAAATGGACACAATTCAGTCTTCAACAGACTGATGGAAATATGATGCTCTCAAACTTCCTATGGTTTCAAGCACAATGCAGAAAGCAGGTAACTTAAAATTTTTTTTAGATCTATTTAAATGCCCCTCAAAAACCAAAGATATTCCAAAGAAATGGTCAAATGAGCCTATCATAGAGTCCTACATGGTTCGTCCTGAGTTTGAAGCAGGAGTAGGAATTTTAGAAAACATTTCATTAAGAAATATCTATTATGTCCTTCTAAAGCAAATGATTAACCCAGTTTAAAGTCCCAACCACAGAATTCAATATACAATAGTGCTGTGTACCCAGCCTCAAGGTAGCTGGGTTTGGTACGATTTGCACTCTCACACCACAGGCACCTAACTACAGCGAGTATCTAAGCTGTGAGCAAGAGTATCAGCTAGCCTAAAAGTTACCTTCACGATGAAATCGCTTCATGCTGCAGCGCTCTGGATTTCCAGTTAACCAAACTCTGTTTCCAGCAGAAAGTCCTGAGGTAGAGAGAGTTCTCGTCTGGAAGCCCTTCCCTCTGGTCTTCTTAGGAAGCTGGTGCTGGAACGTTTTATTTTTTTAATCCTGTTTGATAATTGGACTCTCCGTCAACTAGCGCTTGTCAACCCATCACTAGCCTTTCTTAGGGTGGAGATGACCGGAAGGTTGAAGGACTGCAGGCCATACATCATGCTCCCCTTCTCGGTACACCTTAGTGTGAGCATGGCATCGGGACTCTGAGGGAGCTGAGCCATCATAGAGTCCACAGATTGCAGGCTTTCCCTATGTCCTGCAGTGCTGGAGAAGGGGATTATTGCTGCAGGAAAAAAAAAAAATCTGGCCACACTGTAGAAATAATCACAGCAGTTCAGCTCGCCCCCCACCTCCCTCTGTGCACTCTCTCTTCCTCTGTCTCTCCCTCTCTCTTTCTCGCTCTCTGTGCGAGGCCCCAGCTGATTCAGGCTGCATCCATCCATACATAAATCATTCCCCTTATTCTATTGGTTACATGGTACATGGCAAGTATTGATTTTTTCCGTTGCCTCATTGCTGGAGAACACTTGGTTTTTGTGAGACAGAAAAAGAAACACACACACGCACACACAAAACAAAACCTAAACCAAACAAAAAAAAATCCTCACCAGAGTTTTGTCTAGACAAAAAATAATGAAGCAGATTTGTATCATGCTAATGATAAGCATGTTGTAAAAAGAGCATACTTTGGGGGGCCTTTTGCTGTGTGTTTGCATGTGCTCACAGTCTACCTTGTCTCAAAATAAGAAAGAATTGTTCCCAGTCGTCAAGAGCTTTGGGTTCAGGAAGTAGGAGCCACACACACAGTCTCCCTCCGTAATTATATGGGGCAAGGAGACACCTAATTGATCTCGCACTCCAGGAAAAAAGAAAGTTTAGTTAAAACATCACTAGCTCAAAAAAACAAGAATAAGGAGGCAAAAAGAATGCCTCATGGTCAAATGGCATGCAGAGGAAGAAAGAGAAGTTGATCTAGGTTTATTTGGTGTGGTGATAAAATGTGCAAGTGTGACTTGTTTGTGTGAAGTATCAATATAGAATGTGCCTCAGCTGTCAAAACAGTGTCTTTCAGTACTCAGAGACAGGACAGAGCAAAAAAGTGAGTACATCTTAGTTTAGGATTCTGACATTTGAGTATCAGAGAGTGATCGTTCTTCAGACCCAAATTAAAACACACAGGAATCTTAATATATGACTTGTCGCGAAGACCAATTTGTTTTAAAGTGGTAGTGGCTCTTGGAGTCTGTCCAAAGGGGTTTTATTCCCGAAATATCAAAATGATTTCTTTATGAGGTAATGCTATCCAAAGAATTGGCCCAATACTCAAGGAGTTTGTTACAATGAGGAAATTGTTATAAGAAGGTTGCTGCGCAACCATAAGGCTTGAAAAGATGGTAAAAATCCCATTTTAAATTTAAAAAACTTATGCGACAATTGATTATCAGTCTAACAAAGGGTAAAGTTTAGGAACAAAAATAATTCAGCATGTTACACAGGTCACGGGACATTTTCTTTTAGGTTCTACATAGAGCAATCAACTAGGAAATCTGCTATGCACAAAGTGTAAGCGACCAGTGTAATGGCTTCTTGAACCTCCTTTTTCCTTTGAACCCAGAATACTTACTCTGTTACATACACAGAGTTTATGAAGTTCAACTGTCACTATCCTCAGAAGTCAGACGAGGACTTCACCTCTTTGGCCTCACAAAAGCTGTGCTGGGGAATTCTTTTTGTCCTTTTCATCTCTGTTTACCTCAGATTACCTTGCGGCCCTTGGCCCTTGGTCCCTGTCAGAGACAGGGTGTCCGACAGAAGATTCTGCAGGGCAGGACTGCCAGGGGTGTGTCCATGTGGAGCTGGGGCCGGCCTGTCTGGGTGTTTCGTCTTTCAGTGCACAGAATTACTCTTCTCTTTCTTCTCATTGTTAACTTCCTTTTATTGAAAGACTCTGAGCATCTCTGTCTGCATAGAAGCATTGGTTTATCTAAATTGCCCTTTCAAGGGAAACTCTGGGACTTAAGGGGTAGGAGGAGGCCAGTGTGGAATTTTGTCCAAATAAATGTTTTGTTGTTTTGTTTCATTTTGTTTGTGTGGATGTTACAGTTTTTGGGCTGCAATCCAGTTGCATGTTCTCTCAATTTCCTTCCCATGCACTGGGGAGGATGGTAAGCCTGCCTGTCTATTTACCTGCATGATGAAGGGGTCCATGAAGGACTGAACATTTTAAATTCAAAAGGAAAACAGAGAAGAAAAACTACAACAGCACCTATAGGAAACCCTCTGAACGTGACCTCTTCCTTTCTCTGCCTCATTCTTTCCTGCTTTAGCAATCTGAGCACATGTTTACGGACCACTTGCTCTGGGCTGGTGATTTACTGGGGCAAGGGAAAGTGGCAAAGCTATATGCCCGTGCCTGCTCCCAGCCCAGGGAGCTTGCTGAGCAAACACACAGGTGTCCAAACTGCTGCCCAGGCAGGGGCGGGCCACTCATGCAGTGAGGTTTCTGCTGTGTCACTGCTTCCTGTTCTCTGTAGGCCTGTTTCTCTAGAAAAGTCATATGAAATTACATTGAGTAATGAGCACCCAGAGAGGTCTTTGTTTTAATGTCTTATCTTCATTGAACTTGAATGAGATTTTAAGTGACCCACATAAAACTTTGCCCACCCACAATAGGCATTTATGAGTGTTATTTTAAGACAGCATGGTTCCAAAGGAGAGCTAATTATAATCAAAGCTATCAATTATTATACAGTTAGGGTATCAGTGCATTATGTCATGTAATTTTCACAGTAACCCTGTTTTTAAATAAGCTTATTTTATGCCCATTTTAAAGATAAGGAAATGGAGGCAGAGGTCAAGAAACTTGCCCAAGACTGCCCAGCTAATAAATGGGGGGATCAGGTTTCAGACTCTGCTGCTCTTGACAAGTGTGGAGGACCAGTGGCAGCTGGCAGAGGCTCTTAAATTCCAGCTGAGAGTCCTGACAGAGGGTGTCACCAAGGAAGTGGCTTTCGTGTTGGCCCTGAAGGATGTTACATCCCATAATTTTTGTACCCTATAAATAAACTTTGATTCACTATGAAAAAAGGAAACATTTTAGATCTACTAGTGGAGATTGCTGTGACAAGGAATTGGGAGGCAGAGCGACTTTTGGGAAAGAAAATATTTACCTGTTAACCTGTCTGTCAGGAGAGGTCTGGATATTTATGAATGGGGTTTCCCTAAGGTGAGGCTCACCCCTGGAAGGAGCAGTGACAGGCCCCAGCCAATGGAATCCCAGGGAAAATCCAAACACTGCCTCTGAGGAACAGTGACTTAGCACAAGTGGCAAGCATGCTCAGTTGAATTCATTGGTTTTTAAGAGAACCAGAACATGACTCTTTCTTGTTTCTTTTCTACTCAAACACTACCAGGTGAGACTATAAAAATAGTGGAATTTACCTCAGAAATTCACTTGTAGTATTTCCTGATCTCAAAAATTTTGAGGTAGGAAGAAGTATAGTTGCAGAGCTGATTAGCCTCTTCGCAACGAATCCCTTAGAGGAGGAAGCTGGTTCCCACCCGTCCTGAAGGGGACTGACCAGAGATTTCCCTGCCTGAGTCTCCTCCTTCTCAGAGCTCTTGGTCTCCGTCACACACAGTGATTTACTTAAAAAGCATTCACTCAAGCATTGAGGGCAAGGAGGTATTTCAAGATATTACAAATAATAATAATGACATTATTATTATTATTATTATTATTATTATTATTATTGAGTTGATACTAATGTAGACAAAACATCACCAGGCACACATTTTCCTTCCTTTCCATGAAATCTCTGTCATTGGTGTTGGTCTTCTTTGTGCCTGCCTGATACATCAGCCAATCCCCAAACTGAGATCCAGAAGGTATGTTATGACAGTGGCCATCTGAGAGCACACCCCAATAAGCCCTGCTTCCCCGCCGTTGGCTTGCTCCCCGCCTGCATGAGCAGAGAGAAGTCCCAGTGAACGCGGGCTGTCCCAAGTTATCACACTGATTTCACAGCCCCAGGAGGGAAAACAAAAGAGCAGTGGGCAGCCCGTTAGGAATACAACCTAACCTATACCCTGTGTTATAAAACTGGACCGATAAGAACCAGGGAAAGGTTGTTTTACCTGAATTTATTGCCTAGCAACAAAGCCTCTACCTCGAGAGAATGCTGTTCTGTGGGTTACCAAGTAACTGGCTGTGACAATTACCAAACAGCTGGCCAACTAATCTACATACCCTTTAACCCCAGCCAGCTGAATGCGGGACTGTGGACAGCTCACTAACAATAGACACAATCTAGTATTTTATTTAAGAATTGACAGAGGCCACAGTTTTATGGGTCCTGCAGGCTTGCGGATTTCACTATTTTAATTTGGACATCCGGTTCCCCAGGATCTGCTGTGCTTAAAGGGTTGTCGAAGCAGGGGAGACACCCAAACCAGTTTCCATCAGAAGGCTCTACCCTGTGGAGCTTTGGGGGAAAATATTTTTTATAACTGAACAAAAGTGCAAAGTTTTGTTGAGAATGAAGAACCTGCAAAGACAGTCATTTAGAGAAAGGCAAAACCAAATTTGGTCCTTCCTAATTTCTTACAGGTAAATACTGAGTTGGCCTGGCTGTAGAATACAACACATAGAGAATAGACTAGAACCTTCCAGTACAGTTAGATGTAGGCAAGTATTGAGAACTATTTCGACACTAGGTAGATTGGATTTAGATGTTCTTGTTCTAATGACTGTGTTATAAGCCATGATTACTTACCAAGTCATTTCTGTTCTGGACTCCAAAGGAAGAAAAGAACACAACCGTAGATATATTTGTTTGCGTACATTATTCACATTTATGTCTTTAGGATTTTTACTTACATCTGGAAATACTTTCCCTGTATCTGTGCACCCCCAAAGTGTCAATGCTTCAAGTGGCAGACTTACACGTTTTCCACCCACAAACAGCTGTGGAAGGTGCATCTGTCGCACAGTAGAATGTCCAGAATAATTTAGGGGAGACCTCATTACGATCCCTCCCCCTCCTGCCTCCACAAGACCCACTGGGGCACCAGAGAGAACCCATTTCTAGGAAATGGAATCATGAGAAAGTGAAACGCATCTTTTTTTTTTTTTAAGATTTTTATTTATTTGTCAGAAAGAGAGTGCACAAGAAAGGGGAGTGGAAGGCACAGGGAGAAGCAGACTCCCTGCTGAACAGGGAGCCTGATGTGGGACTCGATGCCAGAACCCTGAGATCATGAGCTGAGCCAAAGGCAGCCATTTGACTGAGCCACACAGGCGTCCCAGAAACCCATCTTTTAAAAACAAACATACCAGACAGAACCTCCACATATAAGTCATGAGTGGGTCATTTTTGAAAGCTTGGTTTCTGTTTCAGTTGTGCTGCTATGTGCTGCGACAGACTTCACTGGAACTGTTGAGAATTGGTTTATCATCACTTAATAAAGCCCATGGTCTTCATAGCCACATTTCATCTGGGGCTGAGTAAATAATCCAGCAGCTAGAATGGCTGGCACACAGCTGCCTTCAGTATGTACATGTCGAATGAACAAGTGAATGAACCCAGCTTCATCTACCCGTCTTATTAACTAGGAAGCTCTAAGTGAACTTGATTCAAAAATTCAAACTGACGTCCATTAGATGGAGATTTGCCATTTTTGAGACTATTCAAAGGAATCTAATGTTCCTAAGAAGGCATGTTCCTTGCTCTTTTATTCATTTAACAAATATTTATAAGGTACCATCTATGAGAAGGTACCGTTCTAGGTCTTGGGTTACGGTGGTGAACTAGACAGAAGAGCTCTTGGCTTTCAGCAGGGGGAGACAGAAAATGAGCACATATATCATAAAATGGCAAGTAATAATATGTACCAATGGGAAAAACAAAGCAGAGAGCAGGAGAGTGGGGATGGGAGGACAAGAGTCTCTAAGGAGATGGCATTTGAGCAGAGACCTGAAAAGATGAGAGAGCAAGACCTGTGAAATCTGGGAAGAGATATTTAAGGGGAAGCAATGGAAGTGCAAAGGTCCCAATGTAGCTATTATAATTTAAAAAACAATTAGTGTAGACAACTAATAGTATTTTTGTAGTAACTGAACCCCCCCCCCCAAAGCATCCACTTTGTAGGAGGGAAATATTTACTGCATGAATAAGTTTTAGGAGGCATTTGCTGTATAAATCTTATTAATCCAATCCTAGGACTGCTATGGTTGCTACTGAATAATTTTTCAGTAAGTGTTCTCAACCTTTTTCTTATGTGATAACCTTTGAGATGCCGAGTCCTTTGAAACCATATATTTTCATACATTTAAAATGTATGCGTTGTGACATGTCTCCTGCACGACCCGATGTTGGAGTTGTTTGTGGGTTTTTCATGCTTCCCTGCTAGAGTGGAAACTCCCAACAGGCATGGACCCCATCTTTACCTTTGTATCTGGCCCACTCCCCAGTGTGGGGTCTTCCATACAATAGGTGCTCAGTAAATATGTATCTTAAAAGAGCATGAATATAATAAAACAAAGTGTTTAGCACACAACCAAGCTGACTCCATGCCCCACTCACAATTTCCCACCCAAGTGCACCCATAGCAAGTGCTTTCCCATCTGAACAATGCTTTTGAGAGGATTCCACTGTTTTTTAAGAGAGAGAGGGAGGGAGGTGGAAAGGGGAGGGGCAGAGGGAGGGGGAGAGAGAGAATCTTAACCAGGCTCCATGCCCAGTGTAGAGCCTGGGGGCTTAATCTCACAACCCTGAAATCATGACCTGAGCCAAAATCAAGAGTCAAAGCTTAACTGACTGAGCCACCAGGTATCCCTAAGAGGATTCCATTTTATCCAGAACAGTTTCTTACTGTCTAACTTCCCTTGCTTGGAACATCATATGCCAGGCAAGGAGGTGAATTTCTCTCCCTTCTAGGTCTGCCTATTCATTCCTTTTAGAATGTTCTTATTGATAAATTGTCCATTGTGTTTTGCCTTCGTCACAGCTAAGAAAAAAGGAAAAATCTGACCCCACTTACCAGAACAGTGCAATAGCAGAGTTTGACAACCTGAGGATTGTTTAAAATAATGTGCTTCTGAAATGGTGGGTTGAGTGCTAAAATTCTAATCAGACAGGCCCCTGTAAATTCTAATATCTTTAGGATTTCACATAATTTTTCCAGTCCTATACTAAAGGTAGTGGCTTTTCTATACTTTTATGAATACACTGATTATTTTTAGTGATAAAATCCCTCTAATGTTTTGAGAAATAATTCAAATACTATGTATTTTCTATGAGTACGTAACCCTCTGGGTATTTCATACCTATTTCATTAATCAAATTAATAATCCCAATATGAATAATAGCTGTCATTTATTAAATGTGTCAGCCACTTTATATATTTCACCTTTCATCCTCAAACCAACTCTGCATGAAATATTGTCATCCCCATTTTAAAAATGAGGAAACTGAGGCTCTGAAAAGCTTAACAGGGCATCTGGGTGGCTCGGTTGGTTGAGTGTCCAACTCTTGGTTTTGGCTCAGGTCATGATCTCATGGGTTGTAAGATCAACCCACATGTCTGGCTCTGAGCTCAGTTGGAGTCTACTTGAAAGACTTTCTCCCTCTGCCCCTTCCCCCGCTCTCTCTCTTTCTCTCTCAAATAAATAAATACAAATATTTTTAAAAAAGAAAAGCTGAACAATTGATTGGGATTCAAAATTGGTCTACTGGGCTCTGAAGTTCATGTTTTTCCCAGTATACTGCAAATATCTCGTTCTTTTTCTTAGTTAAAGAAAAAATTGGGGGGCGCCTGGGTGGCACAGCGGTTAAGCATCTGCCTTCAGCTCAGGGCGTGATCCCGGTGTTGTGGGATCGAGCCCCACATCAGGCTCCTCCGCTATGAGCCTGCTTCTTCCTCTCCCACTCCCCCTGCTTGTGTTCCCTCTCTCGCTGGCTGTCTCTATCTCTGTCAAATAAATAAATAAAATCTTTAAAAAAAATTGGTATGAGAACAATTTGAAGTCTCTGACCCTAATACAGAAATAGTTCCCTAAACTTTCAACATTTATTCACCAAGACATTCATTAAGAACCCACTCTTGCTCATGTCCTGTACTATCTGTTGTAAAACAGCATTAGTAAGACAGAACACCTCCCTACAAGGATCTGTCAGTGTAGCTGGGAAGACAAAGGTATATTCAGCCTATGAACTTACAGTTGGGATGAGGGTTATAGTGGCGCTACAGATTCGGGACTAAAAGCCACAGGTGAGAAGTTTTGCTGGGATGATGGCAGTTGAGGAAGGTTAACTGTTCCATCCATGCCTTGAGGGACAAGGGGTATCCACTGGGCAGAGAAAGTCTGGCAAATATTCTAATGAACATGACCATGAGAATGGTGGAGTAGATGAGTGTGCGTAGGGTCTTCAGAGAAGTGTCTGTCACTTACTGAGGCTGGACTGTAGCAATGACTGTGGAGGGTGGTGGTGGGGTTGAAATTTGGAACATGTCATGAAAAATGACCTGAGAATTCACCCTAAATGTAATACTTGGCACTTAGTGTCCAACACTGCTGGTTTTTCTTCTTTTGGTCTTTTATTTTCCTTCTTTCTTGATTATTGGAATTATGTAGGTCTGTAGGGGAAATTCTGGAAAGTACAAACAGGTGTAATAAATCAGAAAAATAAAAAATCACCCTTGTTTAGTACTGCGAGCATACTATTCTTCACATATTGGAAGTAATTTTGATGAATAAAACTTTGTAGTAGGCTTTTCTTGCTTAATGAAGCTCCATGTTCGATCACAATACCATCAAATGTATAGTAGATGTGTCTTTGGTGCCTGCCCATCCCATGTCCCTGCCTTTGGGGGTGCCTTGGACCTGGACCTGCTGAGAAGCAATCAGGCCTTACCAGTTCCCTGTCCATGGGACACTTTTTTTTTTTTTTTTTTTTTTGTGGTCCAGTGGCCATATCTGGCTGAACTACGTACAGATAACTGACCCAAGTTGGGCCTGTTATATATTCTTCCCAGAAGTTTAGAACGAAGGCACTGAGAGACAGAGTCATTACAACAGTCTGGATTCTGGAGCCAGATTTGGCATCAAGGCCAGTTAAAGCCACATGCAAACTAAAGTTGTAGAAGAGAGGTGGGCATTGTTCCCTTCAGAGAGAGAGAGAGAGAGAGAGAGAGTAGAGGAGGTGTGCATAGTGCCAGAGAAAAGAGACCATGTGGACCAGAGAGAGATGAAGATGAAGAGGGGAGCTGCCTACACACCTTCCTGTTCCCATGAATCCACCTGTACTTCCTATACTTCATTTCAGTTAGATTCTTCATCAGTTTTTCACAGGAAGTCATTGGAATAGATGCCCATTCCATTCAACAAAAAACCTTCTTAATTATAACTATTTATCTTTTTTTTTAACCCTTAAATTTTTTCCCCCTGATTTTTGCTTTTGGTGTTTTTAAAAAATATATATGCTTTGCAATTTTTGATGGTTATGTCTTTGGTCTTTTTCTTTGTCATTACTTACATTGCATTTACACCTAAATATTCTTTCCCTAATCAGAGATTAGGTAAAAATTCACCCCTAACTTTTTTTATAGATTTGAAAAAAAAAATGATATTGCCTTTATTTAAATCTAATCCATATGGAACTTATTTTTCTGTATGTGTGAGACAAGGCTATAACTGAAATATCTTTTAAAATGCAAATAGCTAATTAGTTGTTGCAGAATCATCCTCTCCTTTCCCACTGATTCATGATATCTCCTTGATCATATATTAAGTGTGTATATGTATTTTTCACATGGGTCTCTTACTAGGTTATCTATTCTATTTATTAAAAAAGAAAATATTTTAAAAATAAAATGGTCTGGTCTGTGGTCAGTAATGATCCCTGGAGAAATTGACTGGATTCAAAGGAGGATGATGCTATGTTAGAGAACTTAGGTTAGCACGTCATTTGATGCCTATGACTTTACTATCTGAACTCTGATCAGACAGGCTGATATTTATATTGGAATACTTCCACCTTCTTTCTGGGGCAGCTTGGGTAACCCTGACAATTCTGGTAGTTTTTGAAGACTTGACACAGGTTTTCTGTTACAGAATTTCAACTTATGGGGGCACCTGGGTGGTGCAGTCGTTAAGTGTCTGCCTTCAGCTCAGGGCACGATCCCGGCGTTCTGGGATTGAGCCCCACATCAGGCTCCTCTGCTAGGAGCCTGCTTCTTCCTCTCCCACTACCCCTGCCTGTGTTCCCTCTCTCGCTGGCTGTCTCTGTCAAATAAATAAATTTTAAAAAAATTTAAAAAAAAAAGAATTTCAACTTATGAAATTGTATTTTATTTTAGAAAACACAAAACTATCCAGAGTTTAACAGTGTGCTAGATTGGAGCACCTGGCAGAGATGACAAGCACATACTGTCATTTTCTCTTTTTGTTTCTGTAGTAAATACATTAATTAATTAGGGTCTCCATTTACCACTGAACTTGGATACAACATCAGAATCCCTCTAAACACAGTACTCCAAGTAACTATTACCAGTTAGTATTCCCTGGCAAAATGTAATCTATTTTCAGATTAATTCAAGCAAGGAGTATAAATTCCTAAGTTAAAGGTAAAATAGAGGAAAACTCTCAACAAAGTGGGTTTAGAGGGAACGTACCTCAACATAATAAATGCTATATATGAAAAACCCACAGCTAATATCATATTCAATGGTGAAAAATGGAGAGCTTTTCCCCTAGTATCAAGAACAAGACAAGGATTGTCCACTCTCACCACTTTTATTCAACATAGTATTGGAAGTCCTAGCCACAGCAATCAGACAAGAAAAAGGCAGGCAGGCAGGAAGAGAAATAATGAAGGAAATAAAGAAAAAGACATCCACAGTCATAAGGAAGAAGTAAAACTTTCGTTATTTGCAGATGGCATGATATCAGATATAGAAAACCTTAAACAGGACACAAAAACACTATCAGAACAGATAAATCCAGTAAAGTTGCAGGATACAAAATCAATATACAAATATCTGTTGTGTCGTTCTATACACTAATAATGAAGTAGCAGAAAGAGAAATTAAGAAAACAATCCCATTTACAATTGCATCAAGAATAATAAAGTACCCAGAAATAAACTTAATCAAGGAAGTGAAAGACCTATATTCTGAAAACTATAAAACATGGATGAAAGAAATTGAAGACAACACAAAGAAATGGAAAGATATTCCATGCTCATGGACTGGAAGAACAAATATTGTTAAAATACCCATACTACCCAAAGCAATCTACACATTTGATTTAATCCCTATGAAAATACCAACTGTATTTTTTACAGAACTAGAACAGAGAATCCTAAAATTTGTATGGAACCACAAAGACCCTGAATATCCAAAGCAGTCTTGAAAAAGAAGAACAAAACCAGAGGTATCACAATCTCAGATATCAAGATGTACTACAAAGCTATAGTAATCAAAACAGTATGGTACAGCATAAAAATAGACACATAGATAAATGGAACAGAATAGAGAGTCCAGAAATAAACCCATGATTACATGTCAATTAATCTTTGACAAAGGAGGCAAGAATATGCAATGGGAAAAAGACACTCTCTTCAACAAATGGTGTTGGAAAAACTGGACAGCTACAAGCAAAAGAATAAAACCAGACAACTGTCTTATACCACACACAAAAAGAAACTTGAAATGGATTAAAGAGTTAATGTGAGACCTGAAACCATAAAAATCCTAGAAGAGACTCTAGGCAGTAATTTATCTGACATTGGCCATAACAACACCTTTCTAGATATATCTCCTGAGGCAAGGCAAACAAAACCAAAAATAAACTATTGGGATTACATCGAAATAAAAAACTTCTGCACAGCAAAGGAAACAACAAAACTAAAAGACCACCCACTGAATGGGAGAAGATATTTGCAGATGACATATCTGATGAAACATTAGCATTCAAAATATATAAAGAATTTATAGAACTCAACACGCAAAAATAATCCAATTAAAAAATGAGCAGAAGACATGAACAAACATTTCTACAAAGAAGACATACAGATGCCCAACATCATTAATCATTGGGAAAATACAAATCAAAACCATAATGAGATATCACCTCACACTTGTCGGAATGGCTAAAATCAACTCAAGAAACAACAAGTGTTGGTGAGGACATGCAGAAAAAGGAACCCTCGTGCACTGTTGGTGGGAATGCAAACCGGTGCAACCACTGTGGAAAACAGTGTGGAGGTTCCTCAAAAAATTGAGAAGAGAATTGCCATGTGATCCAGTAATTCCACTACTGGGTATTTACCCAAAGAATACAAAAACACTAATTTGAAGAGATATATGCACTTTGTGTTTATTGCAGCATGATTTACAATAGGCAAACTATGGAAGCAGCCCAAGTGTCCATCGATAGATGAACGGATAAAAAAGAAGTGGTATATATGCATATATACAATGGATTATTACTCAGCCATACAAAGGAATGAAATCTTGCCATTCACAAACAACCTAGGTGGATCTGGAGAATACAGTGCTAAGCAAAATAAGTCAGAAAAAGACAAATATCATATGATTTCACTAATATGTGGAATTAAGAAACAAAACAAAAAAAAAGAGGCAAACCAAGAAACAGACCCTTAACTATAGAGAACAAACTGATGTTTATCCCAGGGGAGGTGGGCAGGGGGGATGGGTAAAATAGGTGATGGGGATTAAGACTACACTTACCATGATGAACACTGAGTAATGTATAAAACTGTCAAATCACTGTATTGTACACCTGAAACTAATACAACATTGTATGTTAACTATACTGGAATTTATTTAAAAAGGTAAAGTACAGGAGCTATATTATAGGAATAGCTGGAATAGATTTACGGAAGCATTCTTAAACTTTTTTTGACTACAAACCATAATAATTAAGACATTTTACGTTATATTTAACCATATAAAGAGGAGGACAATTGGACAAAAGATTGATGGATTTTTTTTTTTTAAAAAAAGGTACTTTATACTAACTTTGCAACATGGGAATGAATAGGTTAGCCTTTAAAAAAATTCTTATTATTCAGAAATAAAACTCTTATAGTTGATATTCTGAGATTGGTATAATCAGACAGAATGATTTTTGTCCCAGTCTCTTTGTGATTAATCTGAAGGGGAAAATCCAAATTTTTATTTCCCTCAACTTAGGTACCCCCTCAAAGCTTAGAATAAACCTCAGTAGAAATTTGCTAATATGTAGAAAAAAAATTCTACCATCACCAATTTTTAGCTCAGACAATATTCATCTGGTTTGTGGTAGATTTATAGGTTTGAGGACTATCATCTCCCCATAGCCTAATCATTATTTAGTTAATAAAACAATTCCAGACTGGACTCTTCTTGCAAGCTGTGTGAACTTACCCAGCTTACTTAAACATGCTAATTTGAAACCCTACAGTAGTTTTATATTACTTAAAAATCTATGTGCTTTAAAAAAACTATATCAAAGTTGAATGTCTCTTCTTTTAAGAAGTTTTGATCATTTCAGTTATAGTTTGCATTTGTTCTTCTCTCAGTATGTTAGCCTGTGTTAAACTAAATATGATGAAGGACTGCTAAGACATGTTAAACCAAGCATAGTGAAATAATGGTAGGGGTGTGTTAAACCAAGCAAGGTCAAGTGAAGGTAGGAGTGTGCTTAGAGGCTGGATGAGGATGGAGAGTGGAGAAAAAATATGGTGACCTTGCATCTTCCAAAGTGAATTGCACAGTATTACCTTTTCTTCTCTGGTGATTCAGCATTTGGCTTTGGCGTTTTAAAGTAGGCAAAGGGGATATTTCTAGGATTTAATAACCATTGCTTTCATCTTTGTCATTAAGGTCCAGAAGTTTCTAAGATTGCAAGTGCTCCAAAGTGTGATCAGTACCCTCTGCTAGGGCTCAGAGTTAGAATGTCTTGTCAGGATTTCAGTTCTGGCATTTTTTTCTTTCCTGATAGTTCCAAAATGAGAAATCCCTGGATTTAATCAGCACACCTTACTGAAGACACCTAGTCAGAGATTGATGATGAGCTCAGTGGTAAGAGAAGATGACATTCACAGAAAATGGGTGACTCTCGCAGGAAAAACAAGCAGACAGTTGGAGATAGCTCCAAAGTATCTGCTTTTACAGTGCACAAGGTAATACATGCCAGACTTGGAGAGTGCTGGTGCGGCGGCTACTGACCTTAGAGTTGAAGACCATAGAAATTTAACCTGCTGTCAGGCTTTGATCATGGTATGGAAGCATTGCCTCACTGGTTTGAGGATTAGAAAGTTGAAAAGGTAGAAAATTTGGGATGTTACAATTCAGCATACTAATGATAATCTTTAAAGTACATGCTAATGGAAGTAAAATTTCCATCAAAGGTAAGAATGCCAAATGAAAAGTATGTCTCTTTCCATGATGCATAGCCCTATTCCCAAGAGGCTACCACCCACAATATTTTCTGTTTTTAGCTCTTCCAAAAGTTATCACGATAGCTCTAAATATCAATTTTATAAAACTTTAAGTATCTATTTTTTAGCTTATAAGATCTTTTCTTAACTCTTTGCTATAAAAAAAAAATGTCTATATCAGCGCATATCTACCAGCCCTTTCCTTTTTCCTTATACCTTCTCCCAAATTTGTTTTGTTTTGTTTTTGCTTTTGGTCCTCCTCTTCATTAAACTTAAATAATATATTTGGCTTTTATTCTTGTTCCATCAATCTCAGACATATTGGGTAACTACCCATGGTATAAGGTATGTTGGAGTTGATGACCTTGATACTTTCTCCCATCTCTCTCCCTCAACTGCTCTACTGCTGGTCAATTCTACCACCATTTTTACATTGCCAAGGTTTAAAGCATTTACATTCTGAATAGTTACTTTAATTAAGTCTTCCATGCTTTTGCCTATATGTTAACTCTGAAAACCAAAGAGAAATGAACATCATTGACAAATTATGATGTTACTTAATATCTACTGCAGAAACAGAGTGCGACTGTAGAGATGTAATTTATGTTCTTAAATCAAGTCTGCTTAAAGTAGAATATTTCAAGTTTCAAGTTCAAGATTTTTTCTTAGACTCCATAAATGTATTATAATCATGCTTCATAATTTTGCCATGAATTTTTGTACAGCATTTTATTTTTCCTGGAATTTCTAGTTACCTTTAATTTTTCTTGTTCACATCAGAAACATAAACTTTCTTCATTACGCACCACCCAAAAGCCAACCCACCGTTTCTTCAGTAAGCTGCATCCGTGTCTGCTTGGTTCCCGGGTTTGTTTTGTGAAATAACAGCTCTCACCTTCATTGCAGCTTCTCTTGTGCCTTCTCTTGAGCTTAGCGACTTTCTCTCTTTTCTATTTTTCCATTAGTGTCATCTCATATGCCATTCATCTTCAAAAAATTTTCTTTTACCTTTGGCCCACTCATGTTCTATTCTTCACTTCCTAGAACTTTTATGACTTCTATTTATTTATTTATTTTAGTTTCTTTACTGTCATTTCAATGGGTTTGAGAAATAAATGGAGGCAAAGCTATTTTGTAGGTCCAATATATTGTGTTGGAGATCCTCAATTCTTGACTTGCTGGCAGACACTGATATCAGAAGGAAAAACAAACATCTAAAATTTACAGATTTCTCCCAGAACTGACTTAGGAAGCATTTACTGTAATGTGCATGAAAGTTCTGTTTTAAAATTGGAATATCCTTTCCATTTATTTGATCTCATAGCCTGTTTAGAATTAAGACACCGCTTGAAATTAATGGACCTGCCAAAACTGCTGGTGTTGCATTGGCCCAATGCAGGTATTGTCATCCTAAGTCCTGGGAATGGAACCTCATTTTATCAATAAAAGAGATTCATCGACTATGACTCCAGAGTTGTCTGGGGACAGAGTACAGTGCCTGATAGAGACTTTAAATATAACATGTGAGTTTATTAGATTCTGGAAATCACCAGATAGGGCCAAGGAGTTTGGGTCTTGACTGGAAAAGGAGTGTGTGTTGCTGCTGGCAGTTTCTAAAAGGAGTTTCAAACTTGTTGAGGAGTTTCTCCACTTTCAGGTATAGAAATTGCCTTCTAAGTGAGATAATGTGGGAATCATTTTATAAATTTAGATTCCAGAAGGAGAAGCAGTTGACTAAAATGATGCCTTGGGAAGTCTGGAGTCAACGTTTGTGTGTGTTAGCCAAGTGGGGAAACAGAAGTGATGAGAGGTGGCTCCAAGCCCCACTGGATTAAGAATATTCTTTATGTGTTCTTGGAAGCGCTCTTTTATTTGTCCATTTTGAAATTGCTTTGTGGTGCTGGGAAAAAGCTGAAAGAGCTATTTATGAGACATATGCACTGACCAGTGATGTTTCTAGAAGTCAATGGTAGTAGAGACTGGAGGGGTGGTGTTTGGAGTAAAGACCATCAATGCTGTTGAAGTGCCTCTCCTAACATGCCTCTCTTGGCTTGCCTAGGTACAGAGAACCAAGTCTGTATCTATACAGACAGATTCTTTTCATGCCCTTGAAGATCTCTGAGGAGTATTTGGTGGGTGGATGGGGACAATGAGAGGACTGAGCGTGGATAGCATTAAGAGACTCTGTGATAGGTAAAAAGGCAGAGTAATATGTGGTATTTATAAAATGTGAAGAAAGTAATATGTGAATTTATAAAAATTCTAAATCAAAGAAACACCCCATGAGTACCTGAATTCTAACTAGATGTAAGACATTGCTTATTAAAATCCTCTGTTCGTGGAGAAATAACTCCCCAACTCCTGCCAGTTAGAAGCTTGTTTAAATCAGTACACTACTAGTTAAGTAGTGCAACAGTCTCATCCTTTTAAGGAAAGTTTTTGTTTAACAAATAAAAGTGCTCACTAACTCAATAAATTTTCATAAAGTGAGCACACCCTGTACCTACTACTCAAATCAAGAAACAGGTGTAATTGGAAGTGGAAATATTGTTTTAAATTTCCTTTTCTGGTAGTTTTTTTTACTAGTGTATAGAAATGTTACAGATTTTTGTATATTGACTTTGTATCCTGCAACTTTGCCAAATTTGTTTATTAGTTTTAACAATTTTTGGTGGAGTCTTTAGGGCTTTATATATATAGTATCATGTCACCTGCAAATAGTAACAGTGTCACTTCTTCCTTTCCAATTTGGATGCCTTTTAATTCTTTCTTGCCTAATTTCCCTAGCGAGGACTTCCAGAACTATTTTGAATAAAAGTGGCAAGGGTATTGGCATAAACATAGACACATAGTCAATGGAACAGAGTAGAGAGCCCAGAAATAAACTCATGCCTATATGATCAATTAATCTTTGATAAAGGAGCCAAGAAAAAATTATGGAAAAGAGTAGTCTCTTCAATAAATGGTCCTGGGAAAACTGGATGTCCAAATGCAAAAAAATGTAACTCTACCTGCATCTTACATCATACACAAAAGTCAACCCAAAATGGATTAAACGTTTTAACACAAGATCTGAAACCATAAAACTGGAAGGAAACATAGAGGGTAAGCTCTTTGACATTGGTCTTGGCAATGCTTTTTCGGATTTGATATCAAAAGCAAAGGGCAACAAAAGCAGAAATAAACAAGTGGGGCTACATTAAACTTAAAAGCCTCTGCACAGCAAAGGAAACCACCAACAAAATGAAAAGGAAACCTATGGAATGGGAGAAAATAATTTGTATACCCATCTGGTATGGGGTTAGTATCTAAAATACACAAAGAACTCATATAATTCAATAGAAAAAAGCCCAAATAACCCAAATTTTAAAAATGGGCAAAAGAACTCACTAATCGTTTTTCCAAAGAAGACCTATAAATGGCATATAGGTGCTCAACATCACTAATCATCAGGGAAATGAAAATTAAAAACATGGTAAGATGCCACCTCACACCTATTAGAATATCTGTTATCAAAAAGGCAAGAGATAACAAATGCTGGTGAGGATGTAGAAGAAAGGGAACACTTGTGCACTGTTGGTGAGAATGTAAATTCATGCAGCCACTATGGAAAACAGTATGGAGGTTCCTCAAGAAATAAGAAACAGAATTATCCAACAATCGCACTTCTGGCTATACGTCCAAAGTAAATGCAGTCACTCTCTCAAAGAGATACCTGTACTGCCATGTTCACTGCAGTATTATTCACAATAGCCAAGGGATAGAAACAACCAAAGTGTCCATCAGTGGAAACATGGATAAAGAAGATGTGGTATACACACACAATGGAATATTACTCAGCCTTAAAAAAGAAGGAAATCAGGTCATTTGCAACAATAAGGCTGAACTTGGAGGGTATTATGCTAAGTGAAATAAGCCAGATTGAGAAAGACAAATACTACATGGTGTCACTAATACGTGGAATTTTAAAAGAAAAAATCAAGTTCACAGAAACAGTAGAATGGTGGTTGTCTGAGGCTGGGAGGTGGGGAAAATAGGGAGACGTTGGTAAAAGGGTACAAACTTGCAGTTATAAGATGAATAAGGTCTGAGGATCTAATGTATAGCATGGTGGCTATAGTTGATAATACTGTATTATATAATTGAAATTTGCTAAGAGAGTAGAACTTAAGTGTTCTCACAAAAAAAAAAGTTAAATATCTGAGGTGATGCATGTGTTCTCAACTCAATGTTGAGAATCCTTTTCCATACTTGGAAATTAATTTTTTTTATTTATGCATTCGAAACTGTTTCTCTAACACCTCACAGTTCAAGGCACTGTGTTGGGCTTCAGGGGATACAAAGGGTGAATCAAACATAGATACTATTCACCAAGAACTTACAGGCAGATGGGGCTGAAGAGAAAATTAATTCATAGCTTACATAAAGTTTTTTTTTTTACTTCTAAAGTTGGTTATATATAGTATAAGGTGAAAATCATAACTAGTCAAATCACTATCAAAGGCAACAATTTGGAGACCATTCTCCAACTTTTGGACAGAATGCTGCTTCTACAGTTGGGTCCCCATGTGGCTGGTTGGCAGTTAGGGATAATGCCTGGAAAGGGTAAGTCTTTAAATACTGAAATCATATTCAGTGCACAGGACATGGCAGATTCAAGGCTCCTGGCTCAGGCTCACTGAGCCATGTGTTCTTTGGGTGGGGTCGAGTGGGAGGTAGCACGGGGTGGGGGGGTGTTGCTTGCACCATTTAGATAGGATTTCCTTCTCATGTTGTCACTCTCTTCATCTTTTGTTTGTTTATCTAATTTTTTTTTTAAGATCAGTGGGTGCCCATTAATTCGAGGCCCTTTTCTACAATATGAAAGGTGATTAGGGTGTCAAGATAGACATAGGCAGCCCTGTGTTGAATGAGAGAAATGGTAGCGAACTTCAAAATACCTGTGTAAAAATTGCCAAAAAGAGGAAATTACCAGACTTTGATAATTTTTATTTACTAATGTAGCATTGTGTGTCAACACTACTCAAAAAAAAAAAAAAGTCTGTTTATGAGGAATAAGATAAAACCCAAGAGTAAGGTTGTTTCGGCAGATTAACTGAAGTCAAAAAATACACCAAGAGATTGGCAAAATGTACAGAAATAGTAAGACATTAATGTATAAATGAAAGATTAATGTATTTCTCTCCAAGGGCTCTGAAATGAAAACCAAACATAGCAGAATCATGTTTCACCATAGCCTTGGTTAGACGCTTGTGAATACCCTGCACTGAGCCAGATGAGCCAGACCCACAGAGACCATCCGGCTACCTCCAAGCAGGGAATTTCAGGGCCTATCAGCTTTAAGCCTCAGTACAAACGGATATGGCAGCCGCTGGCGGGGCTTCTAGCCCCGAAAAGTCCCTTTGCTATTTTCATATCCTTTGTACTTCAGGGAGCCTTTAAGGATAGGCACGAACTACCTCCATCCATACAGAACAGTCCTTTCGGGAACATTTGCAAAGCTGAATTGATTGGTCCTTCAAGGATACTGGTTCCACACGGCAACAGTCTCCATGGACTCATGTACCTGCATGTTTCCACCCAAAACTGACAGCAAGTGCTCAAGAGAAAGCGGGTCCTGACTTCAAGAAAACGGAAGAGGCTTCTTTTCCTACATACCTTGTTGGCTTACTTTGGAGCTTCAGTGTTAACTTTTGGTGACTCGGACACTGGCCGCCCACCCCCTCCACATTTCAGCACCTGGGATGAGAGGACAAACAGAGGCTCACAATACCATATGTCTACATACATGAAGGTTCTAAATCAAGCTAACATACTGCTAAATAAAATACGTTCTTTCTTTCTACTATGTACCTTCATAATGAGAAATAAAAACAACGTGGGTAAAGCTATGTTTTTTATATGGTAGAAAGTTGGCAAATATTAAGAATGACTAAATTTGATTACTATTGTGTATGCCTTGGTATTATGATATGGGCTAATGATGTTTGGCTGAGTAATAAAATACATGCACGTTTTATCAATTGCTATATATTTTTTCTGTAAGATACTTTTTTCTCTTTATTTTAGCAAAATCACTACTTATGTTGTTATACCTAATATTTTTCATAATTTAAGTGGTATTTATAAAAATGAACTAAAGAATTAAAAGTGAAATATTTTTGTACTCTAAAGTGTACAATTGATTATATTTTATCAAAAATATAAGTTAGAGTAAATATAAAAATCAAAACATGAAATTTATTTATCATGTGTTAGAAGTTACATTTATCTTAAAATATTCAAGGTTTAATAAAAGTGAGCTAAAAATACAAATCGTAATTTATGAATATAATAATTTTTAAATAAAAGTGTTATTTAAAATTTAAATTCTGAGCATTTTTATAAACATAAATCTATTCCCAATTCCAATGTTGAAAGTTCATCTGGTTGCCAATATAAAGAATTTTTATTATTCTTTACAGATATTATGTTCAGATCTACATGAAGATAAATTTAAGAGTAACGTGAGTTGTGTAATGTTGTGAATGTTCTTCATCATCTGTCTGCAACTACTGCAAATACGGCATTCACTGTGAGTATCTTCAGAATCATAAATTTTGAAGAGAAGTAACTCTTAGTTTTGTGAGTATCTACCAGATTTATTCTATCTGTGAGGGAAGGTTTGGCAAGGGAATTAATTTGTCCTCTCTCTTGCCTTAAGTGCTTTTGCTGCTCAAATTCGATTCTGCTCTTAAGCAATGTCCATTTGGACCTCAGCAGTGTCACAATCCATAAACCTTCACCACTTTTGGACAAAGTTGCCTTTTGTTTTGACAGCATAGGACAAAAGATATAGGGAAGCCTAAATGGTATTAGTCACAAGACAGAAGGTTTAGGGTCTGGGTGGGTACTATGCCAGTACCGAGGGTCAAATCCTGAGTTGTGACAGAGATGCTCATGTGTCTGTCCGTCTGTCTTTCTTTCTTTCCTTCTCTCTCGCTCTTTCTTTCAGAGAATCCTAAGCAGATTCTACGCAGAGCCTAGAGTTGGACATGGGGCTCAATCTCATGATCCTGAGATCATGGCCTGAGACAAAACCAAGGGTCGTTTGTTTAACCAACTGAGTCCCCCAGGTGCCCCAGTGCTTATGTGTTTCTAATACAGCGTGTGTGGGTATATGTGGGTGCACACAGGCGGATGATTTTATGCATGTAAAGAAGAATTCTTGGTTCAGAGATAGCATAGTCAGCGAGTTCCCTGAGAGCAGGGATTCTATTTCATTCATCTTTATAGCCACAGTACTGAGCTCCGTGCCTGACGTTTAGTACATGCTCAAGGGACATTTGGTGAGTTAATGGATAAAGCACTGTCTGATGAAAGAAAGCTTCAGGAAGTGTTGCCTTCTTTTTTCTAAAGCCATGTGCTATTCACATTTTGGTCCATCTCAGTCAGAGACAGAGATTCTGACCAGGGCAGATCCAAAGACTATTCTGGGGTCACCTACTGCACAAGATCTGACCCAGGGACAGCCTATCTTGATCATAGATATAAATCTGAAACTGTCATAGAGGACCTCCTTATATCTCATTAGCTGCAAATTATGCCGAGTTCCATCATTTCTTCTCTTATTTCTTATATCAAGACAGCTTTTTTGGCCAGTGTTTATGTCTCTGGGGAGGAAAAAGAAATAGAGCAGCTAGTGGGAGGTTGTCTCCCTCTTCTGAATCCCGCTCAATTGCCAGGGACTTTCGCAAACCCCTTTGTGAGCATTGGACGAAATGGACCTTCAACAAACTGAATCGGATTGTGGACTGGTAAACCAAGCCTGGGACAGGAAGCAGGGAGACAAGGATTCTATTCTTTCTCTGCTATTCACTGGCTTTGACTTAACTTCTTGGGAGTCTCAGATTCCTCATCTATGAAATGAAGGGATTTGTACTAGATATTCAAGATCACACTTGTTCAAAAATTATGCGATTTTACTTTAATAGTGTAATTGGGCAAAATATTTTTTAGGCTTTGCATATGAAGATGAACTATCATGAGGACCTTATAAGACAGTTAGGTGGGCAGACAGCAGGTTGAACAGATACTTCCAATGTTTATAGAGCTCATGGGCTATGACTAAATGGTATTTGTTCAGTGACTCATTAAGATTAAAAAAACCTATTCTAAAGCCAGTTTCTCACTGCCATTCATGTGAGGTGTTGAGGCCTCAAAGATGAAGAAGCCTGAGCTTCTGCTCTCAAGAAGCACACAAACAAATAATTTTAGTAGAATGTGATCATTGGTGTTACTAAGAGGTTTTCAAAGTGTAGGAGTGAGGCACAAAGAATAAAGGGGTTCCTGCTGAAGAAAAGGGGTGAGAGCATCAGGGAAGTCCCCCAGGTAAGGAGATCCTGGAGGGGAGTATTAGATGATTTTCATCTCTCAGCTCCCCAGGAGTACAGGAGCGATTTGAGCAGTAGCTTTTGAGCAGTCTATCCTTTTCAGCACACCACTATGATATCAGTGATTGAAATTACTACAGAGGATGAGCCAGTGAGCATTGGACTTTGCTGCGGGCATTTGATGCATGTACTTTTCTATGGCAGCGGATGGTTCAGGTTTCAAATGGTGCCTATTTTCCTGCAGTGGGCCCAGGGGAGGTCATACTGTTGAGTAGAGCCTTAGAGATGGATTTACGGGCACATTGCTCAAGCTCTCAGATTGCTTGTCTCATTAGCAGTGGCGGGAATGGCTAGGGGTAGAGGAAGGAAGAGGCCAGAGATGCTTGGTATGCAAATTATTTCATAGTCACAGACTCAGGGCTCTGAGAGAAAAAGATTCTCATCTTGGCTTCTGAATCATTTCAGCCAAGGACCTTAACATTGAGTCTGTATATAGCAAGTTCTTAAAAAATATTCTCTGCATCAATAGTCACTAAGTGCTTACAGTGTAACAACTAAATGCCTACTGTTGTAGGCACTTAATAAATATTTATGGAATAAATTAATTTCACTTAACTAATACAATGCCAAAGGACAACCAAAAAACTTGTATGAACACTTAGTTCCCATGAAATAGAAATGAAATATTGATTAACCTCTAACCACACATTATATAAATGCATCCCTGTTTGAATTTGTAGCTTGCCAGTGCCATCCAAGGGAACTGTAACTTTTGTCTTAGTAAAATGTTTACTTGTTAAGTAAAATGGGAAATGAAGACACTTGTTTGGCTTTGTATCTCTACTGGGTACTCTGCTAGTGGTCTTTCTCTAATGGTTTTTCTCTTATATCAGACACACATATTTGGGGTCACCTGTGTAATACTGCAGTACTAGAGACCAAAAATTAGCATTCTAAATAAATCAAAGGTAACAGACCCTCCTCTCAATATTTATGCTGGTGGAAGGGGAGGAGAGGTATAAACCAGGTAGACATTTGAATCATTTCAGGACTCTAAGGGGGCAAAAACAAACATCAACATCTTTTTATTGTTTTTGGAAGATTAAGAAAGAAAAAACAAAGAGCTCTGATGCATTGTTCATTTCTTAATCTTTTATTTTAAGGAATAAATGACATTTGCAAACTATACTTTGTATTATGAATATTCTACTTTTTTTTTTTTTTGTCACAGGAGAATAAAACTTTCATCAGCCCTAGTCTTTAGCTATCTAATATACAATTGGCTTTTGGAAATCACATCCAGTAAAGATAGAAAAGCTCCTTTTGTTGTGTCAGAGAACATTGTCTCCTCAGACATCACCCAGACCAAAATATCACAATTCTGTGTCCAAGGTCTCCAGATCAACCCAAACCCTACCTTTTGTACTGGCCCTTTTCCTTTCAAAGCACTCATAGAAAAATTGGATAGGACCCAGTGGAACAACATTCTTTATCTGAAAATGGCCAAAGCCGTTCTCAGAAATAAATTAGAAAAAGATAGGAATTACCTAGAAAGAAATGGAAGGAAGGAAGCCTATTTAGCTCCTCGTAATCTCAACCAGCTTGGGCTTATCTGAAGAAGGAAAAAGCTTGCGTTGGAATGGATTTCGAAGCAGCTAGGCCCATCTTCAGCTCAATTTACTAACACTGCTAATTCAGTACATTGAGTTTAAGGGCAACATCTGGACCTAAATTTCTTTGCTGAAGGCTTATGCCTTCCTTGGAACTTTGTCTTATCTCTTCTCACCTTCCTGAATTTGCATTTCACCTGTCCTCTCTGAGTTCTGTTTGCATTGCATTTTCCAAGCAGCCTTTCCTTAGCCATTGGGTATCAAAAAGGACTCTCAATGTTTGTAGGTGTTTCAGGGCACGAGACATTTTGCTGGCTGAGAAATGAGGCCACAAGTTACAAACATGGTAGGGAAAGGTAGAGAGAAGGCAATGACCATAGTAAAACAGTGTTTACTGGTCAGAGTATTCAATACTTGGATAATGTTTGGAAGAATAAATGAGCTTCTAAATTTGTACAATTTAAATTGTGTCATGGTGGTGGAGGTGCTAAAATCAAAGTCAAGGGACACCTGGGTGCCTCAGTCAGTTAAGTGTCTGCCCTCAGCTCAGGTTATGATCCCAGGGTCCTGGGATCGAGCTTCATGTTGGACTTTCTGCTCAGCGGGGAGTCTGCTTTTGCCTGACATTCTGCCTGCTTGTGCTCGCTCAATCTCTCTCTCTCCCTGTCAAATAAAGCAGTGTGTTTCAACCTTTAGTGAACCTCAGAACCACATGGAGGGCCCTTAAAATACCCATTGCTATCCCCATCCACAAAGTTTCTGATTTAGTGGGTCTGAGATGAGACCCAAGAATTTGCATTTCTACCAAGTTTCCAGGAGACACTGAGCTGCTGGTCCAGGAAACCATTGGAAATCATTGCTCTAAAATCTAGGGGAATTTGAAAAGGAGAAATAGAGGAGGAGTAGGGCTCAGTCCAACACAATGAGCGAGGTTGATTCATTTTGCATACCAGCTTTTTACTACAAATAAATTTTCCACGTTTTTCTATTTTTTAGTGTTTTGTTTTAAGATACAGTTGGTTCCCTTTGCGTGGCAGGAACATTGTGCCTCCTTGACATTCCTCTTCCAGGGAAAGTCGAGTCTCTTTGCCTTCAGGCTGCCTGTACTCTGAAGTCCACAATTTACCATCAACAGGGGTCACTAATAACCTGGACACCACTAAATAAGGACACTTACGCCTAACTAGGGCTCGGGAGGATCAACAGACCATTTTTTTACGTTTCTGTGCCCTTAATAAAGCATGTACTTTGTTTAAACAATTTTGTCTAATTATGGACCTCTCCTTTGGAGTTCAGAATGAGTTTGTGAGATAAATTATATGGAGGGATAATCTCTAGGTATCTGGGAATATAGGAGAGAAAAAAGAGCTTATAGTGTGAGAAAACTTAGGGGAGGTGATGAACATGTGGTCGGCTTGAGAGATGATGCAGAGACATTGTGGCTGGAGGCATTTGGGCTAGGGTGATAATGTCTGTACCATCAGAGAGAGATGGGGCCTGGGCAGCAGAAAAAAGCTATTTGAAGAAAAAAAAATCAAATCTGAAATTGAATATCTTCTGCTTTGAGTATGTGGAGACATTGAGCAGTTTTCACTGTCATATCATAGTTGGAATGTCAGTAGTAATGTCGAGTTCTCTGAATTATTTAGGATATCTAAACATCTATGCCAGCTGGATAAGGGTCCCTTCCCAAGAGGAATTGTGTAGTTGATTGGTTAGCCTCACAGGCAGCCGAAATGTGTAAATTTCCAGGTTGTGTTTAGAAGCTTGAAGCTCACGTGTACCAGACCCAGACCAATTCCCAGCCCCACCCAGGTGGTTGGAACCAGCTGGGTCTCGGGCTGCAGTCCCTGTACCTGAAGTGGCTGTACCATCTCCTCTTCCTTAGCTCACCACGGTGCTGACCTAAGCAATTAGAACATCAAAAAGAAGTTACTGTTCCTAGAGGATTTGTGACTAGAACAGTCACTGTAGTCTAGACTGGGGGGCTGGGGGGAGGTACTTTGCTCAGTCCGGTGACCCACATTCTATCCATCAGAGTTACTTGAGGGAACAAGTGCATCCCTGGAATGTAAATGCACATTGGGATATCTGGGGCTATGAGTTAGTCATCTTGATACTATTTGCTTTAATCAGATCAATATTTAGCTTAGGTAATTAAGACATTGGAGTTTCAAAGTGGATTGGGAAAAGGAAGGAACATGAAGAGAGAAATGCACAGGCTTTTGAAATCAGTCACATTTTTAGGCCTTCCATTGCAAAATCAAAACAAAACCAGAACAATTAATATATTTGCTTCCCACTGAAAGAGTTTATTTCCTTTAATTGTTTGGGAAGGATATTTGAATTTGGTTCAAGTTTAGACAATAATCTTCAAATATATCAGGATTTATTTTCCTATCTATCTTTATAAAGTACAAAATTTATATTTTATCCCTAATTTCAACACGTTTAAATTTGCAAAATCTGAGACATAAAAAAATGGACCTTGAAATTCTACTTACTTTGGTTTTCCCAGAAAGCAAACTTGAGATGCTTATTCAAAACAGCAGAAATGGATCCAATGTCCTTAAAACACAGAAGAATATTTTTAAAACCTACTAGTTCGTAGATGCAAACAAAATCTCAATAATAAATTCCTAGGGAAAATGCAGAAGAGAAAATGTTTCTTTTAGTTGTTATTTATTACACTCTAAAACTCTGATATTTAACACCTGTCAGTCTATCTATTGATCAATTGATCGATCTATTGATCTATGTATATGGATCCAGCACTGGGAGGGAATCATCTGTCCCTTCTCCTTGCTGCACACCCGACTAGTAGAATTGGCAGGAGGATAGGATGCTGAGGCCTTCCTGATGTGTCTCATCTTGTTTTCTGCAATGTGCAGTGATCTGTCTGGATGGGATTGGTGGGGAGGCTGTGGTTATACAATTTTGTCCCTCATTGAACCAACAATTAGCTATAAAATTTTGGCCAAGATCTAACCCCATTTCTCACCCAGCCTTATCAGTTTATGAGCTTCTACTGTGTTTTGACTATTTGCCTTTTGTGGCTCACTTCTTTGAATGAGTTCCCAATTCACAGCAGACTTATGGTGGTGAGCGGTCATCACCCTACAAACCCTCCAAGAGACAGTGCTGCTGAGATTCCTCAAAGTCGGTCATTTCAGACTTTCACTTTATGATAGGGTTTTGATCTTTCTTCTACTCTTGAGCTGTGTTCATGAGTAGAGAAGAAGGGGTGTGAGAACCTCTCTGCTTTGTTCACTTGCTAAATGAACTTAGGGCTGTGATGGCTTTGTATCTGAACGACTGCAGTACTAGAAAGAACATCGCCTTTAGGCTGAGCAGATCTGGCTTGGGATCCTTCATCTCCTACTCACTAACCTAGTGACCTTGGGGAACTCCCTGACTAGGCTGAGCCCTGTCATCTCTAAAGCGGGGACCACAGTGATGTCACCGCCCTTTAACACTCAGGGTTGTCATTGGGGCCAAGGAAGGCACAGGTATGATGTCCTGAGCTACGCAAACATTTTACTGAAAGAGCTGTCATAGAGCTGCTTTGCACCTTTGTCCCTCCCCAAATTCTCTTTTCTTTGCATATTAAAGACCTCATAGAATGTGCTCTCTTGCTCCCTGTACTATTTCCTCCAAACCTTCCCACCTTCTAAATCTGGAAAAAAGAATAGGAAAGTTTGAGAACTGAAAAACTCATCAGCGTGTTTGTACTGTTGGCCTTTGTCTGCCAAGGTTGAGCGAGCATCTTGGTCCAGCTGAGGACCAGCTGCCCTCCTCCCCCACCATCCTTCTGGAGCTCCTGCTGCAGCTGGTTGGGACTGGAACCCAACTGGGAACGCTTGGTTTTCTTCCATGTCTCCCAATCCTGACCCAAGTGCCTTCATTGAGTAGTAGTTCACTGAAGCGCAGTCACCAGGCAGGAGATAATGTGTTACAGGTGAGGTAGCAAGGCCTGGAAAAGGAAGTTACTAAGAAGAGGCTAAGCGAGGGAGCAGGAGGCAGACCTTACAGGACACCGTGCTGTGGTTCCTCCAATCCAGGGAACGAGGGAAGGACAGGAAAGCCAGGGCCTGAGGAGGGGCAGAGTTAGAGGAGTAGACATAAAATGAAAAATGGAAGTGGCTACTTAATTTCCTCTTCCAATAGTAAAAACATTTATACCAATATACATAAAGTCTAATGTGTGTATGATATAGTATACAAACAGCTATGTGAGTCCCCCAGCTGCTCAGTACAAAAATTCCTAAAGACCTACCTGGAATCTGAAAGGTCTAGGACAAATTCTTATCTCATATCCCTGGTCCAGCTCTAGCCTTTGCTTTAATTTTATTTTTAAATTTAAAAAATTGCAGAAAAAGCAAAAATGGAACTATAATAATGTCTATTTCCATGACTTAAAATGAACCCTGGTTAATATTCTGGCATTTCTGCTTCCAGTCTTTTTGAAGATGAAAGTACTTTATCATTATCTTTATAAAATTATAAATGCTATTTTGAAGTAAAAATTATTAAATTTAATGTTACTTGAAATTATAGAAGACCAGAGGAACTACTGTATTTCAAATATGTATTTCCTCATCTAGGGAAATGTTATTTCATGAAAGGGCTCTTGAAAGTTAAGAAAACATGAAACATATTAATGTTGGAATCAAGATTTTTAAGTTATGTATTTTAATTTTCAACATTGAGGGCCCTAGTACTATCACACATCTTCACACCTTTCTCTCCTTCACCTCCCATTTTTGTAAGTTTTTTAATTATTATTTGTACATTGTTTGGGTTTATAACATTGCATTTTATGCTGTAACTTCAATTTTGGTATGTTAAGAATCAATTTTTAAGTGGATTAAATGTTCACTATTAGTCCCTTAAAAAAATCATACCTTCTCTATTTCTGAGTTTTTAATTTTAATTAAAAATGGATTGGCAGGTGTTCATTCTCTAGTTTTTTTCAAACAGGCTCATGGGTAACATGCTCCCTTCGTCCTTCCATGGCTCATAACGTTTCTCTACTTGATCACCACCGTGGGTATCACATTACTGGGTCATGCAATTCTCACCTCAGAACAATTGTTCCATTGTCTTACAGCGCTGATTGATCTAACACAGCCCGATTTTAATCTCTTGTAGGTTATTTGCTTTTTCTGGTCCAGATGCCTAAAATTGTTTTATTCCTGAAATTCAGGAGCTTGACTAGAATCTGTCTTAGTATAGAGTCCTGTATTTAATTTTCTCAGAATACATGATCTTTCCAACTATAGATAATTTAAAAAAATGTTTCTTCAACTCGGATACATTTTCTGTATTATGTTTTTGAATACATAACCATTCCATGTATTGGGATTTTTTTTAGAACTATTGTCTTTTTCTCATTGCTTCGTCTTTTTAAATGTGCATATACCTTAATTATCTCAAACCTTTATTCTACGCCAGTAATTTGACTATCAGTGATACTTATTTTGTTCCTTGCTTTTCTAACTTATTTGTTATTTCTTTAGTTATTCTGTTTTGTTTTTCCAATTTGTTTCCATGAGTCTGAAGTTTTCTTTTTCATAATATTCCTGTCTCATCATTCTATCTTTGCCTCAATATTGACTTAGTATTCTTGTTAAGATGTTCTGTATCAAGAAGCATTTCTGAGAAAAGTTCTTTGAGACATGTCTCTTCAAGGGTTAGGTGTTGGTTTGGGGGGTTTTTCGGGGGGGTTTTGGATGTTTTGGACAGTATGCTTCTTCTCTGATCATGAAAAAAAAGTCCCACCCAATTGAATTGAAAAAAAAAAGCCCCCCATATGTTAAGAGACCTGTATATTTTCATTCTGACTTCCTAACCAAACTCTCAGATAGAAACCAGGAGCGAAAAGGGCTTTGTACGTAACTAGGGTGAACACAACCTCTACACAGAAGGCTCACACTGGGTCACCGATATTTCCTTATCACGACTTATTAGTTTTTATTCCCCACTCTGTTCAATTCCCAGGCCTCTTGTAGACTTTGTGTGCTTTTTGCAAAAGAACATTTCTAATTTTAGCTTGCTGGCTTGCTTAAGCACATGTACTCCCATAGAGAAAGATTAAAAAAAAAAACCATCCTTTAACCCACATTTTCTTTTGTATGTTAACTAGAAAATAAATACATTAGAAACTTCTAAATTAAAATTAAAACTGTTACATGCTGACAATCTTCTCTATAGAGTAAGTAACTTCATGCATCCAACAATACTTTCTTTTTGGCATCAGAAGCTAAAAAATACCTGATTAGCTGAGAAGATGAGATGCAAAGAAATTAATGCAGAATGAAGTCTTTCTAAAGGAAATACCAACATATTCATAGGCAAGATGCAAAGACTTCAGACGTATATGGTATTTAAACTGTATTCAAGTAACAGCAAGATAATGGTCAGAAAATGAACCAGATTCTTATATGAGAACTCAATTCATCACAATACCCAGTGTTTTTATAGTTTCTCCTCACAGTTAGAAAGAGGCAATCCATTTCGATTACATGTGCTAAATTTTGTGGTCTCTGAAATGATATACAGTAATGGGTTGTTTCAGCAAATATAATCAAATCGTTTCATTTACTTTAGCATGCAAATTCAAGCTCCCTACTGCAGTTTGGAACTGAAAAAAAGTTGCCCGCATGGCAGATGCTGATGGCTTTGTTTTATTCTCCTTCGGCTGAGAGCAGGTAACAGCAGATAATTTTGGTAATTTTATGTGGAAGACTATACAACAGCATCCAAAACATTTAATGGTTTAGCGATTTTTTGCTTAAGGTACATATTCACCAGAATCTCCTTTATCAATTACCAGCCTCTGGAAATATTTTTAAAAGTATGAAATTCAAATTTTGTTAAACCTTGCCTAGGAGTCGATTCTATACACATAAGAGGAGGAAAAGAATCCAACTTTCCTTTCATTGTTAAGATGGGAGAAATGTAAAAACTAGAAAAAATTAAATGTTAAGTAATGTTTCTCTTTTCTGGTAGCTCATGATTCATCGAACATTTTAGTCAGAAGAATTATTGCGAAAATCTGGGCCCTCTGGGATGTAGCAACAGAATCAAAGATGCCCCTGTCTTTTTTCTTGCCCTTTCTTGTGTTTCTCAAACTTTACATTTCCTTTCATTTGGTGTCCTAACTGTGGGCATATGTAATGTCTAAAATATGTGTGTCCCAAAAAACCAGGAGTAATGGAAAGTAAATTTGTCCGCCCAAAAGATGTAGTGCCGATCAGAGGGAGAGGATTTTATAGATAGGAATGGTCATTTATCTCCACTTTCAAAGCCAGATCAAGTATTTGTTTGAATAATACTGAGATGGCCATTTTGCCAAACAATACATATGATAATACTTGCAAAGAGCTTGGGGGCAAACCAACCCCTTCCAGAACCGTACTGAGAATTGAGTGAGAGGGTACGGTCCCACAGTGAGTAGCAGGGGCTACTGCCTCTTTCGTCTTCCGTTTTTTTCTGGGACTCCTTGGTCCTCCTGGAAATCCATGGGCCCAGCCTCAGTTGCTGCTTATCAAACATAATAGTGCCGGAGATCATGTCTGCGGGAGACGGACTGGAATGCTTGGCAGGAGGGAGGTGAATGGATGGACTCCTGTGGATGACCCATCATCTTTATGGTCTAATTTCTAAATTCGTGTCCAGTCAGGTTTGTAAGCTCCAGGCTCACCTATTCATCCACCTTTTTGACACATCACACCTCACAGACATTACAAAATGAATGTGTGCCTGAGACAGGACACCTGACTCCCTACCCCCTGCTTTTCTTTTGTCGTGTCTAATTCGTAAATGTGCGGGATGCGTCTACTTCTTTCCCACTGATCCCAGCCACCATCATCTCTCATTTAGGTTACAGCAACAGTCTCCAAATTTACAAGCCATATTTTTTCCCCAAACCTTACTTGTGTTCTATGTGATGGCGAAGGTAATCTTTTATTTTTTATTTTATTTTTTTCTCTTTCTTTTTTTTTTATAATTTTTATTTTGTTATATTAGTCACCACACAGTACATCCCCAGCTTTTGATGCAATGTTCCATGATTCATTATTTGCGTATAACACCCAGTGCACCATGCAATATGTGCCCTCTGGGGGCACCCCTCCCCTCTGGCAAAGGTAATCTTTTAAAACACACATCAGGTTGTTACTGCCATGATGAAAACCTAACAAGAACTTCTCAGCAAATTTAGCATAAAGTTCAAGCCCCGTTTGATGGCCTGGCCCTGGCCTAGCCCTTCACCCCAAGCCCGTGCCTTCTCCCCCACGCGCAGCGTCTCGGGGTCTTGTGCTGAGCTCTTCGCCACCTGAGGACTTCTTCCTTCCTTCCTGACGAGCTTCTCTCCAGTAGTCCACAGCTCAGCCTCTTGTCTGTTTTCTTCATTACACTTATTCATGCTGCATCACACTGGAATTATTTTTCTTATTTGCTTGTCTACCTATTCCTTTCTGTCTTTGCCTGCTAGTACATAGGACTGTGAGGAAAGGGACCATGTTTGTGGTTCCGTTCTTACCAGTAGCACTTAGAGGGAGCCCAATAAATGTTTGTGAATGAATGAATGGATGACTAATGTGAAGCAGGCAAGATTGAGAGAAGGACACACTACAGGCTCTGCAGAGGGAAAAGCCTGAGCTAAGACATGGACAGAATCTATAAAATTATGAATCAAAAGGAAAATGCAGTCTGGTTATCAAATCCCAAAACACTGGGCTGAGGAGACTGCTTTTGACATTTCAGGGAGGTGATTTTAGAACAAAAAATTTGTGAGGCTCATTAATTAAGAGGTAATGTAAGGAGGATACAGAGATGAATGGGAATGAATATCAAAAAGATTGGACAAGTTTGCAAATGACAGTGTCCTAGAAGGCCACTGAGGTCTGGATGACAGGGATCGTCACAGTTGAAGGCCAAGGAAGATCCGCTCTCCATCCCCTTTTTGGAAGGTCATAGCTCTTGTCAGTATGGGTTTAATTCAATATGAACAAAAGTAATCACCATGTTTTTGGTTTTGTTTTAAACCAAGAACCGTACCAAGTGCTTTTTCCTCCCAACTCTATTTGGTGGACACGCCTGTTTTACTGGTGAGGTAGCAGAGTCTCAAGCGGCCACGTAACTGTCTGGAGGTCCCATTTGGTGAGGGGAAGAACCGGGGAATGAAAGTCATAGTGTCACTACAGCTCTGCTCCTCCCTTCTTTCCTGACCCTAATGAATATTCAGCATCCCGAGCCCTAGGGAAAATGGCCAGAGACATTTGCCTTTAGCATTTATTTCTCCATCTTTTACCCTTTTAGGAGGTCCCTACCCAGGCCCTCCCTGGCTAGAGTCCTTTTAGAAAGTACGCAAGCTGATAAGTCATTAACACCTTAGCGTGAATTAGCTAATGACCCTCCAGGGAAACCACTGACCTTTGAGAGGTGAAACTGTTCTACAGTGGCCTTCTCCTCCCCCTCAAATCCCAGACTCAGAGCTGCAACTCTTGGGTCCATGCTGGCTAATGAGCATGTGCGGGCAGAGGAGCTCAATAGAGATTGACTGATTTATTGATCCTTGGGAGTGAGGCCGAGCTTAATCTCCCCATGCAGCTGCTCCTTTCTTTCCATATCTCTGGAGAAGTGTGTGTGGCTCCGCCCAACAGCCACATGCTTGGCCCACCCCACTCTTTTGAACTGGGCCTTAATGGGAGTTTGGTGTGAAGTTAATCAGTGGTAGAGAGACTCCTAGAGGGGAGGGGCTGATGCTGGGATCCTGGCAGGAATCTCATTATCACACAAGAGAAAGGCTGTCCTAGGGCTTCCCCACTGCCAGAGAGGGACGGGGGAGCAACCTTAATCCCCAGAGAAGCAATAAGCCAAGGCAGCTCCGGGCTCCTTGCCTCTGTGTATGAAGCCGGGAAGGAGCTGGGAAGGGCTCAGAGACCCTGGCATGGGAGGAGGAAAGGTGATACTGGTGCTCCTGGCCCTCCTTGCATCCAGGCTAGAAGGGAGGGAAGCCAGCATCGGGGTGGGGGGGGGGGTGGGGGGGGACACTTAGCTGGTGAGTGGAGAGTGCCTGGCATCTGGCATGGAGCTGGGCCTTGTGGGTGCCTGCCACCGGTGCTGGGGGTGTGGTGTGGCTGTGGCAAAGATGGTAGTGGCGGTGAGGTTGCCCACAATCGGGAATGTTTGTTTTCAAGGCCCACACTGCACATTTTATGTGTAGTTCTGGGAGCTGCACTTTGCAAAGGAGGCATAGCAACCAGCACATACACTCAGTGTGGAGAGGGGGTTTCACACTCTGTCATACGAGCAACCACGGGAATAACCTCATCCTCGATGCAAAGAGACCTAGAGGGCACCTGAGAACCAACTTCAAATCCTGGTAAAGTTGTCACACAGAAGACATTTTGACTTATTCTCTCCCCAGGGGCTGGTACTCGGACCAATGAGCAGGAGTTGAAGAGAAGAGGGGAGGGTTTCTAAGCCTAGGTCATCTGAAGGTGAACCAGGCACTCCCTGGGGGCACGGCAAGCTGCTCACTGCTCACTGCTCACTGCTCACTGCTCACTGCTCACTGCTGGAGGCATTCAAGAAGGGGCTGAGGAATTGGCATGAGCATTGTATAAGGTGCTCGAACCCCTGAGAAGAGATTAGGCTAGACCACCGAGGGCCCCTGCAACTTTGAGGTGTAGGGTTCCAGGAAGTCAGGATGGTAGACAAGAGCATCCGTGGGACTCTACCTGTGCACAGGGGGTGAGCACGGAGGCCTTGCCTGGTCCCTCGCAGGCAAAGACTGGCTTTGGAGCTCAAAAATGACCTCTTGGCACTGGGGCTAGAGATGACTTCAGAGTTCATTTCCAAATATCTCTGAAATCCAAGGCCTGGAAGGACAGAGACTTTGTCAAAGGAACATGGCTTTACCTAATATTTACCATGTTTTAGGCTTGTGCGGCCTCATATGGCAGCCACCCTCACAAGCACTTGGCATGTGGTTAGTTGGCATCAAGATGTGTCATATACATACAGATTTCGAAGATTTCATATGACAAAAAGAATTTAAAGATACCTTATTTAGTATTTTATACAGATATTGTTTTGTAATGATAATATTTATAAGTATATGTAAAATTAAGTTTACCTGTTTCTTCACCTTTTTCATAAAAAGGAAACTACTAGAGAATTTAGAATTTCATATGTGGTTCACATTATGTCTATTGGACAGTGTTACTCCAGACCCAGGCTAAGTATTTCTTTCTTTTTTTTTTTTTTTTCAGATTTTATTTAAATTCAAGTTAGTTAACATATAGTGTGTTACTAGTTTCAGGGGTAGAATTTAGTGATTCATCAGTTGCATGTAACACCAGTGCTCATCGCATCAAGTGACCTCCTTAATGCCCATCACCCAGTTACCCCATTCCCCCACACCCCTCCCTTCCAGCAACCCTCAGTTGGTTCTCTGTAGTTAAGAGTCTCTTATGGTTTGCCTCCCTGTCTGTTTTTATCTTATTTTATTTTCCCTTTTATGTGCATCTGTTTTGTTTCTTAAATTCCATGTATGAGTGAAATCGTACAGTATTTGTCTTTCTGTGACTGACTTATTTTGCTTAGCATAATACCCTCTAACTCCATCCACATCATTGTAAATGGCAGGATTTCATTCTTTTTGATGGCTGAGTAATATTCCATTGTGTAAATGTATGTGTGTGTGTGTGTGTATATATATACACAGCACACCACCTTTATCCATTCATCTGTCAGTGGACATCTGGGCTCTTTCCATGTTTTGGCTATTGTGGACATAAACATGTGCTATAAATATTGGGGTGCACGTGCCCCTTCGAATCACTATGTTTGTATCCTTTGGATAGATCCTAGTAGAGCAACTGCCAGGTCATAGGGTAGCTCTATTTTTAACTTTATTTTTAACCTCCATACTGTTTCCAGGGTGGCTGCACCAGTTTGCATTCCCACCAACAGTGCAAAAGGGTTCCCCTTTCTCTGCATCCTCACCATCATCTGTTGTTTCCTGACTTGTTAATTTTAGCCATTCTGACAGGTGTGAGGTGGTATCTCATTGTGATTTTGATTTGTATTTCCCTGATGATGAGGGATGCTGGGCATTTTTTTATGAGTCTGTTAGCCATTTGGATGTCTTCTTTGGAGAAATGTCTGTTCAGGTCTTCTGCCCATTTCTTGACTGGGTTTTTTATTTTTTGGGTGTTGAATTTGTTAAGTTCTTTGTAGATTTTGGATCAGGCTAAGTATTTCTGTTCATTATCTTATTTTATCTTCATAAGTACTCCATGAGACAGGTAGTGTTATCACCCCTATTTTATTCATGAAGACACTAGAATTTAGGGAGTTTGAATATCTTGTCCAAAGCCACATGGCTAATCATTGGGTGACTTGGGACTTGAACCCAGATCCCCCAGATTCTGCAACCACACTATCCCGTTATTTTATGGGGCTATATTGACATCCTCTTTAGGGAATTGCTGCTATGTTGTAGAACGCTGGAGGAAGAAGGATCGTGAGAAAGGACTGTGAAAATGGTGACTGCGGCTAAACTACAAAATTAAAAATGCACCAAGGCCTCTGAACTATGTGCCTGAGGGGCAGGAACCGACAGGGAATCTGGCTCCAGGTTTGACCACAAAATCCATGCCCTCAGGAAAGGGAAGCTGTCAACCCAGAACTTTGGAAATGAACATCACTTGGGGAATTTGAAAGTTTCTGAGATGTGTGGAGACTGCTTAAGATTCTCTCTCTCCCCCTCTCTTTGCCCCTCCCCCGGCTCATGCCTGTGCTCTCTCTATAAAATAAAATAAAATAAAATAAAATAAAATAAAATAAAATAAAATAAAATAAAATAAAAACATTTTCTATGGGGTTATTGGGTAGGATTGCTGATGGAACAGGAAGGGAAAGACAATTAGGAGGTGTTTTGGGGAGAATTTAGACAGCCCCTTCAGTTCTGGTTCAGTAAAACTCTCATAAATAACCATACTGTATTTGGAAATGCTTTACCTGACATAAGAAGGCACTTTCTTTTCTTTTTTTCAAACTAGTGTAGTAAGGGAAATTTGGAAGGAGTTTTTCACATTTCTCAGTACACAAAAAGACCTCTCTCCCTATGCTGCCCCAGTGCCTCCCTTCGAGGAGAGACTGTTGTTTCCCTGGCTTCGTTGTCTGCTGGGGGCATCTCCAGGCCAGGCTGTGGTGGCTGAGGGCTGTGTGTTGGGGGTCCTCCAGGGCTTTGCCTCAGGAAGGTTTCTTTGTGGGGATCATCCACCCTTCACTCACACTTAGGAAAACAGAAGGTGGCCCGAGGCTGTGGAGGGCGGGGAAATCAATGGCAGGCCTTCTGCTGCTCTGAGTTAAATAAATAAGTACAACCCCCCAGCCACTACCACCACCACCAAATAACATTCAGTTGAGAAGATTCATGAGACATGAGGTAAATGGCCTGTATAAATGTCTGGCCGAGGGGAGAAAGGAGCCATGGTAATGATTTTACCTGCCCAAAGGGAAGAGGAACCAGAGTTGGAACAGAGTGATTGACTTATAATTACACTGACTGGGGACCCTGGGGTTGTGACCACAGAAAATTACTCAAGTTTTCCATAGCCTTAGAGCAGCAACAAAACCCCCAATACCCAAGGCTCCAGAGTTAAGTTGACTGCGGTCACCTCTGGGTCTCTCAGGAAGCAGTGGGGCACGTGGAGGGGGGCTGTGGGAGGCAGGCCAGTTCAGGAGATTCAGGGCAAGGCTGCAGTTGGAGCATTTCAAGGACCTCACCACCCAGAACCATTGAAGGGGGTGAGGGAGGCAGGGGATGAGTCCGAAAGGGAAAAGTTTCTATTCACAAGCCATAAAGAAAATTTGAAGATCCCATCTTCCCGGCTTTAAAGAACTCTGGAATGGTGTGGTGGGGCCCAGCAGATAGGACAGATGAATGACTCAGTTTAGACCACAGTTCCTTCAGCTCTGTATTCCGGGTCTGGGGGAGACATCCAGGACGGACTTGAGGGAATGCAGCTGTTCTTCTTAATGGTCTCAGAAGGTTAGGGCTCCACCTGCAGACTGACCCTCACAGACCTGGCGGGAATTTTTCCACCCCTTTGGAACTCAACTTTTTACTTCTAGTGAGTTTCCACCAGTAGCATTGTTAGCAGTAAATGGTGTGACCAATTAGGGGTCAGAGCAGGGTGAGGTAGGTCAAGAACAGCATCTTTTGGCCGAAGGCTGCTAAACTAGGTGTTTGCTATACTCTGCAGTTCTGTTTCGGGGGCCTGGGGAGAACAAGGAGAGAGTCCCCAGTTCCCATTAGCCCCAGAAATCCCACATAGTAAGGCTGCTTTGTGGTGATGCTTTTCCGAGGGCCATTCATTGTATTCCCTCTGAAGTAAGCAAGCAGTTGCAAGAGACACTTACTGAACCAACTGCCTTGAAAGTCCTGCTTCCCTGAGAGTCTTCCCTTCACGGCATCACCAGTGAAACATCCATTGAGCTATGCCAGCTCAGCCCGAACAATACACAAGTCCCTCTTTTCTAACAAGGGGAGCACATTCTTTTAGACTGCTTAGTGAGTCTTCTAGAGTTCCAGACAGAGGCTGAGCAAAGCTCATCATTTGACAGTAGGTCCAATAAAAGCATCAACATGAGAGCAATGATTTCAAAGCCCAGTGTGAGATGTCCAAATGGCATCTGGAATTAAAGAGGTCTTACCAGTGAAAACTTGGTCAGCATCTCCCCTCCCGCCCCACCCCTTCCTCAGAACTGTATAGAAAGTAAACTCTCCCCTCCTCACCCTCCCCCCCAGATCCAGCTCTGCCACACAGAGTTAGCGAGCAAAGTGCAGAGCAGGTCACAGTATTTCTAATTCAGATTAATGACCCCATTCGGCCCTGTCTCCTTAGCAGGAAATTAGAAAGTGTAGGAAGGAGCAAATAGTGATTCATAATGCGTGACTCTGAGTATTGGCAGTTGTGCTCGTTAAAAGCTAAGATATTGTTTTGATATAAAATAATTGAGTCTGACTTATTTATGGAATAAAGTGTTCTCCATCATGCCAGATCCCTCTTGCAAAGCCAGCTGGTTCCATACCCATGTGCTCGAAGGACAGGAGAACTGCCCGGTTTGTGTTTGCGGCAACTCTGTGGGAAATAGCACTTGAGGGTAATGGGCTGGTGGGGTGCTGTCCTTCTCCTACACTCTGCTTTTGATTCTGTGTCTCCTTCCTCCCCTAGGCCAGCTCTCCCCACTACAATCTAGTCCTGGCCTTTCACTCTCCATCCTCCTTGTCTACCTCTTCAGGGAAACTTTAATTGGGGGCTTCTTTTGTCACCTGTCTGCATACAGTCATGACCTTTTTTTTCCAAACCTTTTCCCCTACTCCCCAACACACTCTCACTTCCATTTGATTCACACAGACTCAGACCCCTGGTGGTCACCATGTAAATTCCATTCCTTCTCTTAAGTCCCCCTGGATAGCTCTGCATATCCGTTCTTTCCCTCCTATGTCTCCATACCTTGTCTGTCACCAAAAGCTCTTCCTTCCTCTTTGGACTCAGCCCTTTTCTTCCATTTCCACGCTCAGTATACAAGCTTGGGTCAGACTCTTGTTTCAGAGGGAGACATGATTTCTTTGAATAACAATCATGCAGAGCTCAGTCCCTGGACATGCCAAATAAATCTTACCCTGGGAGGACACATTGTTTGTTTCCATGCTCCAGGGATGTGTCTACTCTCAGCTCACACACCAAAGTAGTGTTGATGAGAATTGAGTAAAGTTGGATGAGCTTTAGAAGTTAAGTGCAATTGAGAAGTCATTTCCAAACCTGGATGTGTATTGGACTCTCCTGGGGAACATTTTAAAAACGCAGATTCCTATTAAATCTGAATTTCATCTCCTACTACTTCCTCTCTTGCACACCCCCCTTCTGCCACCCGTCTCCTTAGTTCTTGAATATACCGAGCACATTTCTGCCTCAGGGCCTTTGTACTTGCTAATTCCCCTTTGGAACTCTCTTCACCTATACATCCACACTCACACTGTCTTGTTCCACCACCTTTTAGGTCTCTGCCTTGATGGATACTGTCTCCTCAGAGAGGTGAACACTGCAACTAAAATAGCATCCCTCCACCTGCCCACTTTTTTTTGTCTTTCTTTCAATCCCCAGTCACATTATATATTTATTATTTCCGGTTGGCTGTCAGTTCTAGATAGTGAGCTCCGTGAGGGCAGGGATTTTTTCTTCTCGGATTTATCCTCAGAACAAAAAAGAAGCTTCACATACAGTAGACACTCCAGCAATGTCTGCTGAATCAGTGAATCAAAGGTGACTGGGAGAAGCAGAGTTAATCCCGGAAGGCTTGTCCTAAAATAGTGGTTCTTAAAGTATGGTTTTGGGACAGCAGCTTCAGCATCACTTGAGAAATTATTAAAAGTGCAAATTCTTGGACGTCACACTAGTCCTGCTAAATCACAAACTGGGAGGTGGCATGTGGGCTTCAAGAGGCCCTCCGGGTGACTCTCATGCTGCCCGAAGCTTGAGAACGCTGCTCTGAGATACGGTTTCAGTGCCATGTTCTGGTCGGCATGTACTAGGAATTATCAAGGCAAAAACAAGTCTTGTGGCCCTTATATCTGACTTTCACACTAATCTTAGACTGTTCCCTAAGTGTTTCATTGGATCACCAAGTGGTGCATTGGATCAGGAAGCTGGCTTATCGTGTGGTCCTCAAGCATTCAGGAAGAGCTCAGTACATATTTGTTGGCTGGTTAATTTTGCAATACCCCTTGGATATGCTTTTTTTTTTTTTTGGCTCTAAATGACATAGGGAAAAAGAAAGTTTCTATTCTACTTAGAGTTAGGACAGTATATATTTTATTAGAATATAGAAAGACATTGCTTAAGAATACTTGTAGGTTGGTTTTGACTCATTGTTTTATTACTTCTTAATAAGTATTAATGTGGTTAGGAGCACGGGTTTAGGAGTCAGGTTTGGGCTGGATCAAACTTTATTTTGGTAAAATGGGCAACAGTACCGGCGCTGAAAAATTAGTAGCACTGGCACACAGTGGGTATGCAAAGTAGTTATTAATAATGATCAAAGTAATTGGCATTTTAAACATATGATATGTAATGTTTATTATGCTGGTGTACGTGTTGGGATGTGTGTGTGTATGTGTGTGTGTGTGAGTGTAATTCTATCCAGGCAGAAAAATGACAGTGGAAAGTATGGCTTAGAGCAGTGGTTCTTACTAAGTGTTCCTAAGACCAGCAGCAGCAGCACAACCTGGAAATTGTTAGAAATGCACCCAGATCTACTGAAACAACTCTCACAGTGGGCCTGCTGCTGTTTTAATGAGCCCTGTAATGACTCTGATGCATGCTCGTCTTTGGGAATCCTGCGCTAAGATCACACACACACACACACACACACACACACACACACACACACACACACACCTCTATGCGGGGTGCCTCTTTGGGGAAATAATCTAACAGGTGGAAGGACTAGGGTAGTCAACGACTAGAAAATTTCTGTGGAGGGACAAGTCAATAGAATCTGAGTCATCTGAGTTTGGAAAGAGACCCAATTCCTGGGTTCTGTATCCAACCCGTTCAGTGGACTAGCTTTCTGACAGGTCTTTGAACAACGAGGTTCCCAGTAACAGCCCCCTCTCCCTCAAATGTTTCCCTGGCTGCAGCAATCAAACCGCTGAGCAGGAAACTGGACCTGATGTTTGGTTAACCCTTCATCAGCCGAAGCCCAGAGGCCATCTTTCTCACTGGAGAGATTTTCTCCTCAACTTCTCTCCCTCCCACCGCACTATAAAGGGAAAGGCTCCTAAACCATTTCCCGGTCGAGTTTTTCCCAGTTTCGAGGTTCGTACCGTGTCTGTGTGATTGAAACAGCCGGGTCGGAGATCAACAGAGGGGAGAGGTCGTTACAAACTAAACGCAGCTGCATCTCCTTGTGCTTCTCCGTGGTGTCATGAAGACAAATAGCAACAAGAAAAAATTCTCCCAATGACACTCCTTTCTCACCAGCCTCCAAGCATTTCTTAATGAACGACAGCTCAGTCCCCTACGAGCCTGGTGGTCTCCAGTCCGAGCCGAGCCTCACTGGAAATGATCAGAATACAGTCGATGGGGCCAGCTTTCTGAACACTTAGTGCTGGTGTCTTTAAGGTCAGTCCCCGTCCCGGCCCAAGCCCTCCCTCTTACCACTTAATGACAACATCAGATAAACACGTGGGCTTCAGGGCCAGGCAGGACTGGGCCACTGGGCCACCACTTCCTGCTGACTGACAGTTGTGTGTCTTTCCCTCTATCTTTTACAGACATCCATTTTATTATTGTCCACACAGGCTTGATAGACTTTCTCTGTAAACTCTGAATTCTAGACCGGCATCTCCTACCGCCTACCGAGGGGTTTCCCAGCCAATCTGAATGTGAATTTAAGCAAAAGGTAATTCGGATCATCACCTTATTTAAGCCACATCTGTTAGAACCCAGTTGCTCTTTTTGAAGGAAAGACAATCCTGCCTTCCCGTTTCTCTGTTTCTGAAGTTGAGAAGAGTTTTGATTTTGGCAAACAGAATAAGGACCATCCAAAAGTATCCAAACGAGCATCTCTTCAGGGATGAGAATCCCCTGTACTCACCCGAAGCTGATTTTTGTGAGGTCTTTATAGTTGTCAGCATAGTGCTTTGGTCACCAAATGCCCAACACCTTTTTCAGATTCAATATTATTTTCAAATGTAGTTTTAGTCACATAAACATAAAAACCAGAATGGAGATGTAAGAGGTGGAGATATCTGATTTTACAGTAAAATGAGGATTTATTAATCAAATTTGGATTTCTACTCTATTGATACAGATGATAGAAGAAAGAATTGGACTCCTGTTTTTGAATGAAAATATGTATATAAGTCAGCCAATATGGACCCACTCCTGTCATACAAGGGAACAATGAATATGACTTCTCTTCTCCTCTCCCTCTCAGGTGAGCGATGTGCCTTCCACATGCCAGGAGACAACCGTACTAAAGAGTGGGCAGGAGTCAAAACTGTGGAGAGTGATTTCCCACCCTGGCTTGTGGACATCTGCAGGCAGGGAGGGCAGGCAGGGTTGGGGGAGGGGTGACGGGAAGGTTAGCAGAGTAGCTGCAAGAGCTCTTAAATCCATATATGCACTGTGCATTGCATATAGATGGATTAAACACTTCTTTTACACAGAGCTCCTATTCTTTCTCAAATATCTATCTACATGTTATTATAGTAAATAAAACATTTATCTATAATCATAGAAAATGAATTGTAATTTTTTTGCCATCCTGTATTTTCTCAACTGCTACCAAGGGATGTGTGAGAAATTTTTTGAGAAAAGCTTTCCTCGTATTGACGAGCAGGGAGAATTGCTAGTCTATAGCACGGCTGAAGGCAGGGCTTCCCAGGTGTGGTCCTACGACTCTGCGGTACTGTTTAAAGATTGCCTGGCCCGATCCCTGATAGTCAGGATTAGAATCCCGCAGGGGAACTGGAAATCCGCTTTTTAAACAAACTTCCTAATGCCAGTTTTTCCCATACATTGGCACTTGAGAACCATGGGTTTAAGGAATTGGAAAATACCTCCACACAATCACGAATCAACTTCAGAAGGTTAAAGCTTTGTGTTTTCAGTTTCACCTGAAGATGGACTCTCTCTTTCCTCTTTAAATCCTTGCATACGGTGCAGAAACTTGCTAGAATATCTATCCATCGTGTCAGATAGTCTATTGACAATTTTAAAGCACAGTATCCTGCTGGAACTCTGAAACATCAACAACAAAAAATGGCTTTGGATCATCTACAGATGTGGCTTAGTCACATGACTATTTGCCTGCATTGGTGTGCACTGAAATGCCACGTAAATGAAATTACAGTGGGCAAAGGAGCTCAGATCTGAAATCATTAGTAACTCCTGGGGGCATTCACCTGATTTGTGTGTATTTAAATATAATCTTCAATAAAATTAGGAAACCTTTACCACCATCTGTGTTGCCATAGCAAAATGCACGCACAGCAAATATCTGGCCTATGTGTTGACACCCCCTCTCTAGCTGCATGGCAGCTAGACATTTCTAATCAATTCCAGCAGTCCTTCCGCTTGAACCAGGATATTTATGCCTCAAAATCCCCTGCCCCAGGCGACTGTTAGCAGATGGGATGACTAGACGAAGAAATCTATTTGCTGCATCTGGAATGGAGAAGGGCGTAGGCTCTGCAGTCAAGTGGGATTAGAAGGCTCAAACCCCAGTTTTGCCACTTGGAAGCTGTGGGACCCAGAGCAAGATATGTCAGCTATGTAGGCACTCAGGCAGTGTCGTTCTCCTCGTCTGCAAGAGCAGGAGAATAGTCCCATGTCACAGGATTGTTGCGAAGGCGACAGAAAGAACCTTGTGTTCATCACAAGGAGAAAAGAACCCATCTCGAGGGAAGACTTGGGTTCTATAAAGCAAGCATGGAGGGTTTTATGGCAAAGTGCCTCCCTATTGCAACCCCTTCTCTGGGATTATGGCTTACATGGCCCACATTTATTGAGAGCTTAATAAATTCCAGAAATCAGCCTAAGCACTTTATGAGGGGTATCTAATTTAATCCTCCCAAGAACCCTGTGAAGTCAATGTTCTTATCCCCAATTTATAGGTGAGGCACCTGAGGTGTAAAGAGGTTCAGTAATTGACCAGGGATGGAGTTAGACCCATGCTATTCACAGTAAGCTCCCCACCCCCACCCCAGCAGCAGCAGCAGCCCCACTGAAAATTGGGAGAAATGCAAACTCTCAGGCCCCACCCCTGAGCCCAGAATCTGAAACCCAGGGATGTGGGTGCCTTTTCACAAACTTTTCATTCCTATCTGTATCTCTTCCAATGAACATCCTGGAATTCTGCGTGCATTTTTTTTTTTCTTGTTTATGAGGAAAATTGGTTGGTTTGTGGTATTGTGTTTTTACTTTGTGTCGCAAGTTCCAGTAGAACAAAGGAGAAAACCCATCTCTCTCTGAATTGTGTAGGAACTAGTGTGAAAAGCACCCAAGTCTCTTTCAAATCCCTGCTCTCCTTACTTTATGCAAGTGTGAGTTCCTGTATTTCCCCCTCTGTAGCCTCTTGTCCTCTCCCTGTCCTTCAGTTCAGGTCAATAACTTCTGACCATCAAGGAAGGTTTTGAGCCCTCTCTGCCACATGAATTTGAAAGGGCCTTAGTTGGAGGCCTGTAGCACATGCTGAAAATTACAATAAAAATCTAAATGTGTTAAGAATCCCAGTGCTAAGGACTGCCCAGTGACTCCTTCACTAACTCTTTGTAAAGATCTTAATACGGCTCCCATTGTTATCCCTGTGCAAACGAGAACACTTACCCACCCTTAGCTTTGGGAGGGACCCACCTGCCCAGCACGTGAGCCACGTGGCCAGGATGCAACCCCAGGTCTGTCTGACACCCAAACCCACTCATAGCCACACACTTTATGTGACGGAGGAGGAAAGATTGATGGAAATCTGAGGCCACTGACATCACTCAGGTGGAAAAGCCAGAACCCACTAGAGAGAAACTGGCTGCTGGGAATTAGGGACTTTCCCTGGTGATTTCATCCTGATCTGCTTTTAGCCCCAGCACGTGATCATGAACCCCAGAAAGCTCTCGAGCTTTCTGGCTTGACTGGGTTCCATCCAACAGCTCTTTAGTTTCAGAAAGAGAGACTCCGTGGACCTGTGTTCTTGTGGGGCATCCTTGTGGGGTGCTCCGGAGGCCGCCCACCTCATGGCGCTCCGGTGCTCCAGGGGATGAGGGAGGAACTATCCCCAAACACTGTGTGTCCTTTCCCGGTGACTCTGGGGTAACGTGCACTGTGGGGGAAGATGAAAGGAGGAAAGGGATTCTTTTTGAGCCAACCTGCGTCTGCCGCTTTCCTGCCGTCTGTCTCACCGATTTGTCGGCTTCTGCCAACACAAGCTGGGAACACATGAATACCCCGTCACAGCACGTTAGAAAAGACACAACAAAACCCAGCCACGTGTTGCTGTGTATCTCTGGAATTCAGCAAGCTTTCCTCTCTCTCTCTCTCTCTCTCTCTCTCTCTCTCTCTCTCTCTCTCTCGTGTTGGCTGCACAGACCTTCCCTAGCTTGCTGTTTGCTTCTCCAGCTCCGACCTCCTTCACTACGGGGTTTTGGCGCCGGTGTTCATTCCAGACTTCCTTTTCCTAACAACCAACATTGGACCTTCCTCCCCAGGCCTCACTCTCGGCCTGCTCTGGGCATGCTTATGAGGTTTGCCCCCAGCGCATGTGCCCCATCTGTGGTAGGGGCTGTCACGGAGTTCTAGCGCCTTGCCAGAGCAGGGAGGGGGTGAGGGGGAGTGGGCATCAAGTGCCTTGTGGAGTGGAAATTTCCCAGCTCCAAGACCTGGGCAGTGGATCTGAAACTTCAGAGGAGCTAAGAATCTACTGGGGGTTTTGTTAAAATGCGGATTCTCAAGTCTCTTCTCCCTGAATTCTGATTCAGTATGTTTGAGGTGAAGCCCAGGAATCTGCATTTTAGTGAGCAGCTGGGTAGTTCGTATGCTTCACTTTGGGGAATAGAGGTTTGCCAATGGTATGGTGGTATCAGACCATATCACATTGCGCCTTTGGTTAGCAGAGGACCCGAGGGTGTGGGGTGGGGGAGGGCCGTGGGGGGAGGGGAGCAGTGGTGCTAAACTGATGCCCAAACTGGGAGCGTCAGACGGCACTGTGGGAGTCAGGGGAACAAGATGGCACATCCTCATACTCTTCCTCCCCTTCTGTCCCTTCCCCACCACTTTCTCTTCCAAAAGAAGTTTCTTTACAGGATCTCTTACAAGGAAACTTTATTATACGTAAGACAGCTGTCAACAAAGCTATGCCAGTTGGGGCTGAGGGGGTCTGGAGGGGTCCAAGCTGACCTCTCTTCTACTTCATCCCCTGAGGAAACACCTAAGGTAGATCCATGGAGACTTTGGGGTTCCTTGAGGATTCATTTGAAAATAGTCTTAATCTAGCCCCCATTTTACAGATGAAGAAGTTGAGACCCAGAGCAGTGAAGTGACTCACGTAGGGCCGGCTGGAGACAGAACTGAATGACTGCCTGGCTCCACTCTCAGTCCACTGAGATTTTCCAGACAGCTCATTAGAATACCAGTGTCCGATGTGAAGCCACTAGGAGTTCTGGGGGACAAAGGGGTGAGCTGTGGCCTTATAAATACATTTAGGCAACACTGGATATAACCTAGTTAAGCAGGTTTCTTTATTGCAGGATTTCATAGCCCCCTGAATAGTCTAATGGGAGCTATGAATCTCCAATAAAGGTCATGGAGGCAGAATTTTCCAAACTCATTTAATAACAGACACTTTCTCCTCCTTTGTAACTTATCAGAGTCTCAGCAGACACTATTATAGGGAGTACTGTTTGGGGGATTGCTGTAATATGCTGTCCTTCCCCTGAGACCAGCCAGGGAAGGTCCGTAGTCACTGAAGACTTGAGTCCTCTGAGGGTTATCGATCACATGGACTTACTCCGGACCAGCCACCTCTGACAGCTCATCTGCGGCACCTGGGCTCCAGGTAGACCAAGGGGACCCATTCCACGAGAAGGAAGCCACAGGCCAGAAACATCTGTGGGCTAGCTGACAGAGTGGCTCTCAGCCCTACTCCTGCTGGATGCAGAAATTCAGCTCTTGGAATTGCTTCACCTACAGGACAGCATTGAGGATGTCAAGAAGGCATAATCAGCTCAGGGTCCCGTTGAAGACACCAGGATTGCTATGGGCAAGGATGGAGCCAGGGACGTGCCATGGAGGAGGCCGTTACCGAGGAGCGCTCCCCAGCCACCTGCTACTGGAGCAGACACATGACCAGGGAAATCAATGGAGCCAAGAGGCTCTGGGGCCTCGGTCAGCAGACAGGCTGGAGCTGACTAGTTAGCTGGTCAAGGGGAAATTATGCAGTTAACTTTGCCTTCTCTGTTCTTTTTTGAAGCTGTGGCTGGGATTTGTGGACCTTTGTAGCCCATCCTTTGAAGGCTACCTAGAAGTGAGCAATGTAGGTTCTGCCTACAGATGAGTCGGAGACTTGATAGTGAGGGGAGGCTAGAAGAGAAGCAGGCAATAAATCAGAACCTGGGAAAATGGAAAGGTTGGTTCAAACCAACAGTGATCAGATCCCTGTCCAATAACCTTAGTTCTGAAGCAGATCACCCAACATGGGTTCCTAGGGAGGGCATGCACTGAGTGACCATGAAGAAGGGTGCTTCTCATGGCTGGATGTTTGCAGGGTGGGGTGTCCTTCAGGCACTTGGCCTGGGCCCTGTAGCCCAGGTTAACCTGTATGGTGGACGATGCACCAAGCCCACTAAGTTCCCATGTCCTGCCCGGTAATCATGCACTGAAGAAAATTTGGTTCCAGGTCTGATTTTATCTTAATCTTTAATTTTTTGCATGATTGAGAAATAAATACATGTCTGTTATTAGTGAGAGCACCAGAGTATGTGGTTATGAGCAAGGTCTTCAGAAACTGAATTTGAGCCCAGAACTCAGAAGCTCTATGACTTTGGGTAAGTCATTTACCATGTCCTGTTTTGTAAAATGAGAAAAATAATGATATCTGGCCTCAAGTGGTTGTCCTGAGGATTTAATGAGACAATTTACATAATGCTCTTAACAAAGTCCTGAAAGGTAGTAAGCACTTAGATTTTAGCTATTATTATAATCATTATAATTACCAACCCAGATGATCTGTTAAATTCTTTAGTATATCCCTTTTCAGTCTTCTAGTAATTTAATCATGCATTTATGTTTTTAAATAGGTAAGATCATATTGGACATAAGTAACATTGTGTCCTGCTTTTTTCGATCACTGTTCTGTCCTATGTGCAAAGTTTCTACTGGGTAGAGATAAGGGGACTGGTTTGGGAATAAGTAGTACTGGGTTAGAGTTTAGCTTTACCACTTACAGACCCAGGTGTATGGCTTTGGGGAGGCTACTTAACCCTGCTGAGCCTCAGTTTCTTAGCGGAGTTGGTGTGATCATTGAGTTCCTTCATATGTAGTTATGGTAAGGAAACTGAGTTAGCTACAAATGTTAATTAAGCTGACCTATGAGCCTGGTCCAGAGCAGTTGGATCTAATGCTTGCGAACTATTCTTCCAGGAATCCCAGGGTTCCAAAGATGCACCCTAGGGACCACCGAGTGGGAGAGGGCTGGGCACCATATCTGTGTCTGCCTGTCTCCATGCTTCAGCACTCCCACTGTCAGCTCTAAGTAGAGCCCCTCACTTCTGTTTTAGGTATCAGAATTTACATGCAATTTTATTTGAAGACAGTCATGGTGCTTAAAAACAAATTTGAGTATTGCTGCTTTAGAGAATGATACCCAAGCAGGGCCCATTCTCGTAGGAATATTCCACATATTATAAGTGTAATACGTTGAGGGAGTTCGATATTGCTGC